>NW_007252180.1:233377-321634 GCF_000164805.1 Carlito syrichta | reverse complement strand
TTGGGACTGGCAGTTGAGGGAAACTGCTAGGGGAGGGAGGGGAATACCTCATTAACAGGGGCACCTGCATGATCAATGTTTGTACACCCAACCCTGAATTGTATCCCACATCTTTACAATAAAAATTAAAGAAAAAATCAACTAGTATATTCAAAAGATACAAACATTTGATTTCAATTATTGATAAAATAAGAGAAACAATTTCTTTCCTGTGTTAAAAAGAATTTTTCCCTTTGAGTTAATTTAACCAGGGAGCTATTTTAGATTTTTTTTAAAGTAATTCAGTTAACCTAATTTTTTAAAAAAAGCAAAAAACTCTGTACCAAAAGATTTAATGATTTCAATCTACCAAGATTTTGTTGGCTCCTAACTTCTCAGGACTTACACCTATTGCATAAAGCAAGCCTTGCTCTAAGATCACTTTTGGGTGCTATGTGTGATCCATTTCCAAGTAACTTAATTAGCAATACTCTCAGAGTGGCACAAGTTATGATTTGAAGACCTCAAGTTAATATAACTTTAGCTCCCCTATCATATAGAGCAATTATTAAAGGAATTTTTTAAAGGCAATGGTTCAACAAATGTAGCCCCTATCCCAGGCATCCCCTGGGAACTGTAAGAAAACAAACAATGGGGCCCCTCCCCAAACCTACTGAGTCATCAAGGCAGGAGGGGACACCAAGCACATTTTTAAACAAAGCCTCCAGGTGATTCTGAGGCAGCTAAATTTTGACAACAGAATGTTAATAGCAGGGCCCATCCACCCCTGCAGCCACACACATCAACACAGCCCAGGATGGAGCCCACCCCCACTCTTGCAGGGAGGGCTCAGAGTCAGCCTGAGAACCCCTGAGGGATATGTAGCTGGTATGTGTGCACGTGAGTGCGTGTCCACATACGTGTGCATGCCTGAGAAAGGATGCTGGCTGAACGAGCCTCTCGAATCCCTGTCTGCATCGTTCTTCGTGTGATTGTGAGCCCAGGAAGGAGCTTTAGGGATAAGTCATAAGTGGAAACTATCCAGACATAATGAAGTTCATTAACTCAAAAGGCAAGGGTCTGGCCTGTGAGCAAATGGCGCGTGTGTCTGGACACACAGGTGGGGCTGACCCAGAAGCCACAGTACCAAGTGCCACTTCCAGTCTCAAGAGGAAGTAATGCTAACGAGGCACCGAATTCACCCCACTAGAGGGGAGACATTTTTTTCTGACTCATGGTGGCCCTATGAGAGGAGAAAACACAGCTTCTGTATAGACGTGCAGACCTGAGTACAAAGAAAATAGCGAGTGTTTCATGATCTGTGGAGAGGCCACAAGCACCACGCATGTTCTTTATTTTAGTTCACATTTTATCACATTCGGAGGGTGTTGTCTAGGTAATCATGACTTTGTCTACAGAAGTGTCACCTTCTTTATGAGTACCCTTTTCCCAAACCCATCCCTGACCCCGCTAGGTTCCACCTGTCATCCCTGTACATGGGGCAGGTGCAGAATGCCATGGTCCCTTGAGGATCCAGGCAAGCCAGCATTGTGGCGCTGGTCATTCTCATGATCACATCCCTCCATGTTTCTGGCTCTCAGTTCAGTTCCCTGGCACCGGGCCATCCTTATCGGCCATGAGGTGACCACACATTTAGTCTGGTAACGCTTCTCCCTAATCCAGCCCTTTTTCCAGGCAGATCATCCTCCACTGGGGCTCTTCCCATGCCATTCACTTCTGCAGATCCATGGCTGCTCCCAGCGGAGTGATGTCGTGAGTCCACACGCTCACATGTGACTTCTGACCCTCTGCACAGGACTTTACCTCAGTGACCAGCTCCTTTTCCCTTGTGTCTGGCCACGGTCCTGACTCCCCACTTCCTGCTGAGGCCTTTTCACCATCCCTGCACTTTCCCATTCTCAACCCTGCCCTGCCTGTGCCACACCCTTGCTGAAAACCCACACTTTCTCTTTCCAAATCCCACTGGTATATCAAGGTGTCTTCACATTGCCTTTGCTCCATGAGACTTTACTTTTTGCAACTTTTTCTACAATAATCCTTTCCATAATTCTGGGAATATGTATGTGCTCACTAAACATTCCCTTTTAAAAAAAATCAATATAAGATGTTTGGGCTCCGTTTATGTTCAAACCACTTGGTACACTCCGCATAAAAAGCTCAAATCTACAGGATACCAAGTAACTTAATCACAACCAATCACTCTTTCCTTGGGATAAAAGCAAGGCTGTCTCATTATAAACCAATTTACTGGTCTAAACTAGAGAGGCCAAGCGAACCATTTTTATATAGCAAGTTTTAACACATTTGCCTGTCGACACCCATGCTTGGGTAGAGGAAGTTATTCTGAGTGCGTGGTATGCTTTCACAAATAATTTCTATGGAAAACAGCAGTCAGACAGTAATATGGGCCCAAGGTGACCTCATTACCAGAATTTGTTCTAGTTGTCATTAGACATATCACACTGTGTCACTCAAAATGGGAAAGAAATAAAAGATACTGACGTTTTATGCCAGTGATTAGAGATGAGAAATACAGTTATGTTATAGAATCCCTGGCTGGAGAGAAGTGTGTATAGTATTTAAGATGCAGCTACCCCTCGGATCAACCACTGTGGTCTCTAAGTCTCTAGCCTTCTTCTATTCTTTTAAATTTTTTCTCTGCCTAAGACAGCAAGTGTGTCTTCTATATATTGCAAAGCCAACATTGCTCTTGAGCAAAATCCTGAGAGAGGTACATGTAAGAGACTGTTAGTCAAAATGCAGAGAGCAGAAAAAGCCAGTCGGCCAGCCCACTTGGTTAATGACACTGATTCCTGATCAACTCCCATGATCTCATTCAGAGAGCACCTTGAAGATGCTGCCCTTATCTGTGGTGCTTGGAGTTGAAATACAACAAATCTCTCCAGCATTGACAAAAGAAAGACAAGAATACAAATACACTCACCCCTCCTGGATGGTGGAGGCAGGAGGAGGGCATTCTGATCATCTTCTCATTCTGAGGTAGTATCTCACGTAGATATTCCAATCTACAGGCCAGATCTATTACGTCAAGGGTACAGTTCTGGAGAAGGCACTACAGAGTTGTAAAGTTTGAGTTTAACGCATTTTCACATTAAGCATCTTGGAGTTTCTACCATTAGGTCTCAGGCAAAACCTCAAAGGAGGTGAGGTGTATTTGGGCAGTTTTAAAATCATGAAATTGGGGACAGATAATGGCCCAAGAAGTGAGCTAGTTCAATTCTTCATTTTAGAGACATAGAAACTGAGGCCCAGAGAGGCGGAACACCTTGCCTGTGGTCACTGTGGGCTGATGGCAGAGATAGGACTAGAGTTCAGGGTAGGGTCTGTGCATCTTCTGTCTCCTCCACCCAAGGCCGCACTCCTTCCCCTGGGGGGCATTCTCCTCCCGGCACTTTTTCACTCCAGGATCTGCTTTTCTGTGAAGTCTACACCATTTTCCCCTACTCAAAATTCCCATTCATTTAATGTTATCTTGGCATGACATTAAGATTATTCGATTCAAGCAAACAATGCTAAATTATAAATAAGCTAGACCACTTCTCTGTGGAGTGCTGCATTTTGAAGGAAAACAATCGAAAACTGACAAGCATCTAGTCAGTAGGAATAGGTGGGTAGAAGAGACAGTTTTGAGCAGGTGATGGCTGCCAACTGCTGACAAGAGCTGCCAACCTCTGATCTCCTGCCATCTATCCTCCAGGACCTTCCAGAGTGATCCTGAAGCCAGAGGAGCCCCATTGGCTTTGGAGGTCTTCCATGTGGCAGCAGCAGTAGCCACATGAGGTGGGAGGCTCTTGAACATCCCTGTGCTCTTTTGGGCCCCAGAAGAGCCCCTTTAGGATATAAATGGGGTTTGTGTACAAGAGCAGTGGCCAGTACACATCTAGGGAAATGATGGTCATCCCTGCCACCCAGTAGGATGCAAGTCAGTGATGGTCATGATGCATCACAAGGCAGCCACAGGGCACCACCACCCTGCCTGGATTTGGTATGCCAGCACAGAGACTCCATTTGTTCTTGGGGTTAGGAAGCACAAAGAATCCAGGTCTGCTTTCGAAATCTCTTCCTCCCTTAAGGCAAAGTGCTGTGTGGAACATCCGAGAGGGTAAACAGGGTTTGATGACCAGTCATTAAGGGGGGGGTGTGCATGATCAGTTGTTAATAGGGGTGATGACCCGTCTGTCTCTTGCAAAGGAGCCTGCGGGCAGCAGGATCCGCTTGTCCCACCATTGAGTTGTGCATCTCTGGACATGCAATAGCTGGAGGAAACAGCCTGCTGGTTTTGTTCAGACCTGGTAAACATTGGAAGAACGGTTCCACAGGCTTGTCCTAAATACTGTCAGTCCTCTGGATATGTGACAGATGCTGGTTCAGTGTGAGATCCGCAGTTACAGAGTAGTGGGGGGTGGGGGGTGAGAACACTTCTTCTGCTGGAAGAACGACACTCTAGCCAACAGAGAAGCTGCCTTTTTGACTCAGTTTCTCAGTCGGGGTGGTCCCTTACCTCCCTCCTTCCCCCATCACCTCATACCACTAGCTTCCCCCTAGATCTCCCCACTCTAATGAAACAAGGGTGCTGTGCACAGTCTCCCTGGCACGTGGAATGGACTGGGCTACTCACCTTTTGTTCTCTCTAGGCCAGGGTCAACACCAGCTCGCACAAAGCTGTGGCTTTCCCAACTGGCTTCCAGCTGATCTCACCTCACAACTCAAAATATGCACTTTATTGTTTGTTTGCTAACTTGTTGTCTGTCTTTCTGCAGAAGCCATGTGCTCTCCAAGGATGGGCCACATCGCTCTTCTTTCACACAAACCCACATCCAGCATAGGGCCTGCCGCACACCCTAGACATCAGTGAGTGAGCAAGGAGGGAACATACACAAGGCTCTTCATCAACACCTACCAAAGTCTCCCTACTAAAGAATACTGGGGCTCTGTTCTTTGGGAAAGTTGTGGAATAATCTGCAGGACACACTGTTGTAGCAGTGCTGAAACTCCCTGCTCTGGTGGACTTTGTGGAAGTCTCAGTTAGAGACACATGTGCACAGACCCCCAGACTGTTCAGCGTGATCCTGCCGCAGGCATGGTCTTCTAGGCAGTGGGGACAGAGCCCACAGACAGGAGTCCTGTGCTGGGCTGGTGCACACTTTGGTCACACAGAGAATATTCAATGCAATCTCTCTCTTTCCCACTTAATTGCCAAGATGTTGAAACGTGAACCAAGATCAACTAGTTCTTCCTCCCAGGAAGTGCCCTCAGCTCTCCCGAGGCTGGCTTTCCAGTGGCCGGTCCAGCTACAGCAATTAAACCTCTGGAGTGGAGGACAGTGGTTGGCAGGTCTGATGTGGCCCCGAGCCATTTGCCTCCAGCTCCACAGGCGTCCCCACTGCTTTGATGAAACAGATAGACAAAAACCCACTCAATTCCCCAAGGCAGATGCTAGGAACAGTAATGATTCAGTGAGACTCCTTAGTGCTCTTACAAGTAATGCTGGCATGTCAGGCCAGTGCACACGCCCTGGAAGAAGCAACCTGCGGGCCCCAGGGAGTGTGGAGGGTGATGAATGAGGGAAGAGTGGAGGGACATGCAGTGAGAAGTGCTCTTCACTGTCTAAAGTTCCTGGGCTATGCACACCCACATTTTCTGAAAAGGTCCTTCACAGGAAGGGTTTGGTTTTCTCCAAAATGGTACAGGATGGCAGTGCTGGGCTGTACTCACAGTGACACTTAACTGAGCGGCACTGCCCCACCCGTGGCTGGGTCTTGGGGTATGTCCCATTCTCACACATCTGTCTGAAGCCAGGGATAGGCAATGTGGCTTGAAGAAAATCAGGGGACGCTTCATCCTACAGATATGTCTCTTATACACCAGTCAAATGGAGAAAAAGGAAACACCTAACACAACCTCTGCCATTACAGTGCATTCCTTGGGCTAAAGCACTGCTGCCACCTCTTCTTCTTCCTCCTCTTCCTCTTCCTCTTCTTCTTCTTTATAGAGACAAGCTCTTGCTATGTTGCCCAGGCTGGTCTCGAACCCCCGGGCTCAAGCAATCCTCCTGCCTCAGCCTCCCAAAGCACTGGAATTACAGGTGTGAGCCATTGCACTGAGCCAAGCACTGCACCTTCTAAAAGCAGATTCCCCTGGGCTAGAGGGTGAGCAGGTTTTAGAACCTCAGCACAGCGCAGGTTGTCTGAGTCTCTTCAGAAAGACAGCTTGAGTCTGAGGGAAGAGGGCCAGCTCTAACCCATTTATTTTCGTACCCCACCCCCAACCAAGTGCAGCCATGGGGGTAGAAGGATCCGAGGGGTGGTGGGGGCCTATGGTCACTTAGTTTTCTATTTTCTATTTTGCTGGGCACCACGGTCTGGGTGGGGCACCTGGGTGCTGCCTCTCCTTTGTGGTATACTTGAACGGCCAGAACAACGTGAGTTTGTTGCCACCCAGTCACACAGCACAAAACTCCATCCCACTTCAGGAAATTGAGGCTCAGACAACTCAAGCAATACGGAGGGCCTGGCAGGGGAGGTAGGGCCAGGAATTTTGACCTCAGCCCCTGCGCCAGCTGCCCAGTGCCCCTACACATTGGCTGCCTTCCATTCCTGCTCATCAGAGGTCTCTGTTCCCAAGATCCCAGCCTACCCTGCTCCAGGGCTGCAGTGACCTTCCTCCCTTCCCTCACTCCTCATTAGCAGGGAAGAAAACTTTCTGGAGTTTGCCAAGAACAGAGCCATTTTGTATCCCTTCTTTGACAGCAAAAATCATTTTCTTGGAAAGAATGAAATAGAATTTCTATTTCTTAACAAAATTTGCCCTCCATCCCTCTATAAAGAAAAATGCAAGTTACTCTTCTGAGCTCAAAATACACAGGGATGGAAACAAGCCTTGGTAAAGCTGTAGGGACGGATCATCAGTTAATATGGATGAGAGCCCGAGGGACGGAGGGACCGCAGATAAATAATGTATGAAAACCACCGGGGAAAGTGAACACTCACAAAGTTCAACAAATCTTAAACTTGGTCCAGGGCCACAGGAACACGCAGTTTCTAAATGAAGCGAAGCTACTGAGTGACCCAGAGCACAGCCCCTCAGGGAGGGGTTGGGGACATGCCTTCCCCCCATGCTCTGACGAGCAGTCAGAGGCTCCAGTCAGCCTCAAGTGCTGCCACCTCGCCTGCTCTCAAGGACAGGGGGTTGCACCCCTGCACTCATCTCCAGCAAGCTCTGGGCAGGAGGGGGAAGGTGGGGCAGTCGGGGAGGCTGGTGGGACGGGAGTGTAAAGAGGGTGCTGTGAGCAGGGTGTGGCTTCTCCGGTCACTTTCCCACAGAAGCCAAGGAATAAGGAGCAGCTGGGAAGCAGCCTCCTGGTTTTTACCTGGCCAGTTTCCTGAGAGCTGCTGCTTCCAGTGGTACAGACAGCACGGATGGTGGGCAATCCCGTGTCACCTCCAGCAGGGGAGGGGAAGGACAGAGGGCAGGATGAATGGGGATTCACAGGGGCAGGGATGGTAGAAGAACCCCAAGACTCCAATCAGGAAGAGGAAGTTGTTGGTTCAACCTGCATCTAGGGTTGATTAGCTCAACCGACCACATGAGACAGGATGTGCAAGGATCCCGAGTCCTGTAAACTTTCCTGGCCACAGCTGGAACCCATAGCTGTCTCGGAAGGCTCAGGGGGTACAGATGCTGAGGGCATCGCACAGTTCACTAACACACTCTCTGGAGATGCTCTGGCCTTGGCCAGACGAGATGAGAGCAGCTGAGCTTCTCTTGAGAGCCCGTCGTTGGGTCCTTGTGAGCCTAGCATGGCACAGGGCATGGTAGGGCATGGAGTGGGTTCTTTCTCAACCTCTTTCTGATGGGAATTACAGTCCTAGCCTCAGAGAGTGGTCAACATGCATTCCCACAGAAGCACCTGGAATGACTCAGGCCACAGGGACACTCAAAACGGGGTGGGAGCCAACATTTTTGAATTTCCTTAGCTAGAAACAGATTTTCTTTGACAAATGGGTTCTGCTGCTTGCCCTTGTGAAGCAGGCTGCTGCATGCCCATCCTACATTTCCTGCCGTGGCATCCTGGTCTTCCCTGACTCCTCCCACGCATGTGTTTGTCACCTGCAGACACATCTAGCACCGGCGGTACTGGACGCTGGCCCAGAGGGGGTACAGAGATTTAGGCTGGTTTCTGGTTCCCGAGGGCCTCAGCTTACAGGTGAGCCCCTGAGGGCAGGACAAGGAAGGACAGGTCTGTTTTTCTCTGTTAAGCCTGGCACCAGTGATGACCAGCTGCTTCTACGGAGCCCAATAAGGATCAGCAGAAATGGACGACTGAGCATCAGAGGATGAGAGGTGCATGGGGTGTTTGCGGCAGGTGACATGCTCAAGATCATGGACCCAGAGAGGGGCCCCAAAGGGACCCAACACCCTGAGGAGGAGGGAAATCAGACCTTCCCAGAACTCGAGTGAGGCTCACAGTGTTGGCCATGGCCATATCCTCCACACTGCATGACGGTGGGGGTCTCGATCACCACTGGGTCCTACATCAGCACAGGCACAGCCTTGAAGGTGCGGGAGGCTCTGACTGATATTTTAGAATACAAGTGTGGTTGTGGGTCTTGGTCTGCGGCAGGAATCATTCAGGGTGCTTCAGACCTATCCGTGTGCCACTTGAGCTGTCATGTGTAGATATTTTTATATATGCCTCCCTTTTTAATTACATAATTAATACTTAGGAGAATTGTATATCACTGTTATAAATGAGAAGCAGTGTCCTTGTGATGAGGAGAAGGCCATCTTAAGGGCAGATTCCATGAAAACAGAACACTACTATTTTGTTCAAATTTCAAAACGATTGAAGACTGCGAGACATGTTCTCCCAGGAGAGGGGCTGCAGTGATCCCTCAGAATTCCCTGCTCTGCTGGGAGGATGTGGCTGGAGAGTGGGAACTGCAGCGGCTACTGGGCCTCTGTGGCCTCTTGAGTTTCTGACTGAGAGAAGAGTCAGCAGTTGAGGGAGGATGAGGCCAGGCGGTTTGCACCAAGTGGGTCCTCCAGACAGTGCCATCTCATTCCGAGGGCAGTGCCTAGGAAATCATGGGCACACAGTGCTAGGTTTTTAATAATACATTAGAACGCACAGACTAAAGTAAAAGCTACAGACCAATTTCCTCTCTGGAAAACACTAGTGTAGACAAGCCACGAGCCAATCAGTGTTTGCAGGATTTCCAGATAAGCTCTTTAGTTATCTCCAGGCTTAATTATTACAAATACCTAAACTTAAGAATAAACACTTGGATGAAAGATCCTTTGACTTCTTGCATTTAGGAAGCATTAGAAAGCATCTTCTGTACTGCTCACACAGACTCCCGTAAAGGAGAATAAACTGACACCAGAAACTGCAGCGCCCTGGTCCTTCCCAGCAGGGGATGTGGTACGTGCACTTGATGGAGCTCCCATATCGCTGGGAGGCGTTCCACTACAGGGAACCCGCAGGGTCACAGCCCCTTCCTGCAGGCCATGCCCGTGGGAGGATCACTGCGGGTGGTTGGCTTCTATTGGGCGGTGTATCTTCCCATTTTCTGATCGCTAGCTCAAACTCATTTTCCCACAACATATTACGGGTGGCTCGCAAGATTTTCTATCAAAACATAAATAGATTCGGATTTCTCTGAAGAGCAGGTTTCCAATATTGGTGTGTACCAGTCCATGTTCACATTAAGTCCAAGGATGAAATAGGAAAATAGATTTTTTTTTCCTAGGCGGTATGGCTTTATGAAATTTTTTTAGAAATTAGTATCTAAGCAACTTCTGGCATCTGCAAAAAAAAAAAAAAAAAGAAAAAGAAAAAAAGACTACAAGCACATTCTTCTTGGTCAGAGCCAGAACATACTGCCTGCATCTGGTTTTTGTTTTTGTTTTTTTTATTTCAGAAAAGCAATTTCCACGATGCATCCACCCAGGACCAGGGGACTGCGTAAGAGAAAGAGCAGTAAGAAGTCCCCAAAGACTCCCCAGATGCTCAGGAAAGACAAGAACCCCGGCATCTCAATCATGCGTCAGGCCTGAAGAGCCAGGAGTCAGCCAGCCAAGAGGAGCTGTCCTACCCCCTGAACTTCTTTCTTCTGCCTTTACTGGAACGTCAGGGAGACGAGGAGGGCCGTGGAGGACCCTCTTTTCCCTGCACACAGGAGAACCCTCTTTTCCCCGCACACGGGCCTAGGACAGTGGAGAGACTGAACCATTCAAGGTCAGAGGCTTAAATTTCGGATTTGAGATGAGCATTGGCCTACTGGGGCGGAAGGTGTCTCCCGGGAGTGTCTGGTGAGCAGGGAGATCTGAAGCCACAGAACCTTTCCACAAGACAGGCAAAGCTCCAAAGGGCTTGGTGACCTTCCAGGCGCCGAGCTTGCCTGGCTCTCCCTGGGTCAGCATCAGTCGTCATCCACAAGGATCTTATTGGATTGCCTAATTTCAAAATGCATGCTGCAATTTACACAATAAACTGTAACCTGAATAATTTATTGTGAGGTCCCTGTACTATTGAGCAGTGTGTTGGGTGTTTCTTTGAAACCCACAGGATAGACCCAATATATCATGCTGTTCTCATCCATCTTAAATATTTTTAGACACAGCAATACTTTACTATGGGCCACTCATAATATTCTGCTCCTAGAGGAAAAAACTAATGGCACAGCTTTGGGGCAGGTGACTTGCTCTGAGCCACATTAAACTAACCTACTGGGTGGTAAAGACAACCTACCACTGTTTCCTTTTTAATTTAATTCAATAAGAAGCAGAGAAGTTATCTTATATTTCTATTCTTAAAATTGACAACACAAACAAACCAACAGAAAACTAACATCGCCTCTCAGGGAGGAGAGTTCAGTCAGGGACCAGGAGAGGACGGTGTTGGCACTTCTGTGGGAAACGGGCCTGACCTGACCCCAAATGCGTCACTCCTCAGCCTGCATTCCTAAGGTGAAGGTCATGTTCCCAACTTAAAGACACTGTGGGGTTTATCCAGTTTTTATCTCATGCAACCCTCTCAAGGCCGGCCTGTTGCTCAGGGACGGATTTGATCAATCCGGCCACATTTGGGAGATAAAAATGCCCAGCTGCATTGGGCAAACTGCCAGTCTCCATTCCATTAGCATTTATTAGACACACCCCAAGGTTTGGTACCCCGCATCCCAAATTCCCAGAAGGCAGCAGATCCAGCATCTTTGAACAAGACTGTGGCCTGCCTGCCAGGTCCCAAAACACACATCAGCATGCTGACCAGTGATTTCCCAGCTCCAGGAAGGGCAGGAGCAGCCTGCCTGTTTTGTCATGGTGTCCACACCTGAGCACAGGTTTCCACCACATGACCAAGGAGAGAATCTACCTGATATCACCTAAATGCAGAAGAGAAAAGTCACCCATCGAAACATAACTTTTGTGGAGCATTCAAGGTTAAAGGCAAAAAAGTTTTAAAAAATAGACTATCATTCAAAAGCACACACTATTCACAGTAGCAAAGATATGGAATCAACCTAAGTATCCATCAACAGGTGAATGGTTAAAGAAAACATGGTACATACACGCAAGGGACTACAATTTAACCATCCAAAATAAAATCATGTCTTTTGCAGCAACATGGATGAAACTAGAGACCACTATCTTAAGTGAAACAACGTGGAATGAGAAAGTCAAATACTGAATGTTCTCACTTGTCAGTGGGAGTTAAGCAATATGTACACATGGACAGAGTGTAGAACGGCAGACAAGAGAGACTCAGAAGGGTGGGAGGAAGTGGATGAGGAGAAATTACTGAGCGGGTACAATGTACAGTATTCAGGAGACCGAAACGCGAGAAGCCTGGACTTTCTCTGTACACATTAGACCCATGGAATAACACTGCTTTCATACCCCTTAGATTTATACAAAGAAAAAGATACACTGAAGAATAACTTACTGGTTTGAGCAGATTGCTTTGGTAAAAGTCATCTAACACGGATGTATGTTTTTGCTTTTCCTGCCCCAAATGGAAAGAGAATTTTGATTTCTCACTTTGCTTGGGGCCCACCCTTCCACGGTGGGCAAGACCACGTGCATGTGAGGCCTTCAACCACCCAGTGAACTGGCAGCACCTACAACCTGCAGCCTGGTCCCCCATGCCTGTCAGACGGTGGTGCGGGCTTGCTCTGGCTTGTATGGACATGTCCATATCCCAGAACAGTGATAAGGGGCCTTCTCTAGGGTCTTTCCTTTTCTTTTTAAAAGGAATTTATGGGCTTCTGGAAATTATTTGTACTTGCAAGGAACAAAGTCGTTTTGCTTTAAATCTCGTGATAATGACTGGGTCTTTTCTTCTCCTAGCCAGCCATTTTCCTCACCCAGGGGAACCCCATGTGCCTTAAGCTATCTTCCCCCACACCAGGTGCCCAGAAAATCCAACTTTCTGGTCCTGGACCTGGTTGGAACAGGCTTCTTTGAAAACTGGCAGTTGTTGCCAATTTTGCCCATCACTACACAATAAATCTGATTTGTTTTCTTACTTAAAGGGCTGGAGATGTAATTCCAGAATGGAATGCAGCTAACAGGAGTCCTCAGGAAGCCTCTGCCCCATGCTGTGGTCTCAAAGAACCTGTCCTCTGATGTGAGGTCTCTACCATCCCCAGAGGATGGGGGTGGGGACAGCAACTCATGTATCAGGGCCTGGGTTGCACCTGCCAACTCCCCATCGACTGCCAGGGCTGCCGGGTGGGCTACTTATTCCCTGTTCCATGAAACGAACTGCCTCTCTAGGTCTGGTCCGGGTTCCCCCTTGAAGGTGCAGTACTGGGGTTCCTCAGCTGGAAGGACAGAGGCCTGACCTAGGTCCAACTGTGGCTCCTAGGGGCCCCTCTCCTGCTCTTTATGGGGTCCACAGGGCAGGATCCTCCACCAGTGGTTTGCTCATCAGGGGAACCATGGAGAGAGACCTTGAGGTCAACCCCCCCTTGCCAGCACCCCAGCTCAGGCTCCTCTCACACAGCCAGTCATACCTGCATCTACACTAGCTCTTGAAGGGCTGGCAAGGCCACAGGCAGGCACTCCCTCAGAGAAGGAAAGACCCAGCACAGGGTCAGAAACAACTCTCCTTCAGTAAGCGAGAAATCCACATCCCCAAACAAGACATCATCTGGAGATCAACCCATAGGGGATGAGCCCACGAGCTTGAGCAATGACAGAAAGCCCAGTTTCTACAGTGCCGGATGTGGCCAGAGAGGTACACGGACGAGACACAGAAACCCAAGAGCCACAGGCCCTGAGAAGTCCTAGGACCAGCCTCTTCACAGGTACAGAAACAGTACAGGGCAGGTGGGGGAGCCTGGAGGATCGGGCTACACTCTGACTCCAGCTTTTTAACTAGCACACGCAGACTTCTTCTTTTTCTTTAATTAACTGCCTGGTCGAATAATTAATTTGTATTCTTTGTGGAACAGGAAAAGGGTCATGGAATAATTAAAGAATTAAAGCCCTAGCTGGGAGCTAGCAAGCAGCAGAAGCAGGGCCAACCCCAAGGCTCCGTGTGCCTGACAGCAGCTGTCTGTCTGTCTGCAAAGGACACCTGGCCAGCTCAGGTGAGAATTGGCAGAATATTCAGCTCAACTGCAAAAATCAGCCTACCTGGATCTCTTAATTTAGATGGTGGGCAAGTGGGAGTTCAAATGCAGACTTAATAAATTAGTCTTACATTTTGAGCTCAGTAAATGTGATTCTAAAACTAGCTCCACTTTAAGTTCTCATCCTGAGGTTTTAAGCACTCTTGGCCAGACTCCATCTAGCACGCTCCGCAGAAGAGGGTCGTGTTCTGGGTAGATGGGTCATCTTCCCGTTGAGGGGAAGTCTCAGAGTTGATCACTGCTAGACTCTGCAGACAGCTCACAACCAATCCTCTGGCATTCTGGGCTCCAATGCTGACTGTCACCTCAGGCCGCCCGAAGTGTCTGTCCTACCACTGTGTAACATCCACTAAGAGAGTCTCCTATTAACATGAGACTCATGCCTTGAGAACCTATAGTCGTTTTTTCACAGCACCATACAAATAGGCCTTTTTTTCTTTCTTTTTTTTTTTAGTCAGAGTCTCACTTTTGCCCAGGCTGGAGTGCAGTGGCACGCTCACAGCCACCGCAGCCTCGACCTGCTGGGCTCAGGCGATCCTTCCGCTTCAGCCTTCTAAGTAGCTGGAGCTACAGGTGTGTGCCACCATGCCCGGCCAATTTTTTAATTTATTGTACAGACAAGGTCTCACCAAGTTGCCCAGGCTGGTCTCAAACCCCTGGGCTCAGGCAATCCTCTCACCTCAACCTCCCAAAGTGCTGGGATTACACGTTTGAGCCATTATGCCTGGCCTAGGCATTTATTTCTAACTTTAGAGAAGAGAGCAGATTTCGTTGCCTGAACAGTCTCCTTCTCCCCTGCTTAAGCCATCAGAGGGTTCTAATCGGTTTGTCCACTCTCATCTCTCCTTTAAATAAACAGCAAAACCATTTTCACAACTCATCTCCCAAAATGAAATTAGTTTCATGGTGACTGAGCACCCACACAACCCAAATTTCTCACAAAACCCCAGATGCTCTCCTCTTTGTATGCTACGGTGCTACACAAAGATAAAAGCAGTCCAATAAAGATTATTGATTCAGAATTTTCGTTTTTATCTCATTCGTTCCCACTTACCCAGAGCTTCCCACTAACACAGGCAGGGGAAACCTTGGCCTAAGAAAGTGAATTCTGGGACCTGTTTACTGACTGGACATACCAGCACCCACCTGTGCTAAGGGCCCACTTGAGAGATTAGTGATTTAGAAAATTATCAAATCAAGGGAAAGGTCTACTGTCTGCAGCTACTCTCCATGAGCCAGTCTTTTGTTCACTTGATTAAAAGTTCAGTAACTAGAAGTATCTAGGTGACTATGTCCCTCTGAGACCTCATCACACTTTGTTAAAGCCCGACTGCTCAGAAAGTTGGGTCAGGATGGAGTGGGCATTTTAAAGGACTGACACATCATATTGACTTCAGATGTTTATCTGACAAACTTTGGTCTCTGGTTTTTATTTTATTTTTTTAATTAACTGCTTGCCTCATAATAAAACTGTTTTCTTTTGCCAAAGGATAAATCTCAGGTTGCAGTCAGGGGAATAACCAGGGAATTAAAACAAAAGGTTAAAGTTATCACTTCTGCAAAGATAATAACAAAGGCCCACAAGAGATTGGATTTTAAAGAGTGCTGTGGCCAGCCTTAATATTTAAGCCAGAGGGTTCTCAGAAGCCTACCACCCAAAACAAGAAAGCACATGAGGTAACTGTCTGGACATGACCTCTTTCCCCCATGTCTGGCTTCTCTCTGTCCCTTTCCCAGGGAACAGCCTCTGGTCAAGGCTGGTCTCTGTGGGATATGTATACTCCCATTAATGAGTCACAGGGTGCAGGAGACCAAACAAAGTATGTGTAGTTAATGTAATTGTAAACACAGAATAGGAATTTGGCTATTTGGCTTGCTTGCCTATAAAACTGCTTGCTGTACTGCCCTGAGGTGTGGACTCTTTCTTCACCGACTGGCCACCATTGGTGCCTCCCGTAAGTTCTAATAAACCAATGTCTTTCCCTGTTAGACCTCCAGGTGACTTCTCTGGAATAGATAAAGAAGCCCTCTCAGATTTGGGTTTACCGCATTACGCCCTGATGACAAACACTTTGTAAATGAGAAAACCCTCTGACTCTCTCCTTCTTCTTCTTTATGTCTTAACAAGAAGCAACCTGCTAGTTAGGCTTTGGAATCTCTTGGGAAGTGTGACTGGAGTCAGTGTGGGGGAGAGGGCCAGGCCTCAGCCACAGGCGGGATGTGGAGAGTGCCTTCCCTACAGGCCTGCTGGGTGCAAGGCTGGACCCTTTATGGAGGGGACCACATTCCACACTCATGGCAACCCTGAGATGTAGAGTTTAGACTGTCTCATATGTGAGGAACCTGAAGCTCAGAGACTTGAATAACATACCACAGCTCACACAGCCATGAAAAACAGAGCTTGAATTTGGAAATAAGGACGGCTGTTTCCAAAGCTGCTTCCCACACCTGTCACTCCCTAGGACCGTACAGCTCATGAGTCCACAGAGGCTCACAAACACAGCGAGAGGGTCTGAAGATAGGAGAGTGGCATGCACACAGGTGTAGTTGATGCTGTGACTGATCGAATATGGCACTGCTTAAAAGCATTGATCAACTTACAGCAACTCTTTCATGATACAGTTTCTCAGTCGATACTAAAAGAAAAGCTACTGCCTTAAGGGGATCTGTCAGCATTTTCCACTATTTATACTCAGCTTGAAAACACAGGCCTGCAGGCCTTCCCGAGATGTGGGTCTGCATTGCCCATGGCTGTGTCCTCCCCTAGAATGGTCCAGACACCTGTGAAGTGCTGGGCAGACCACTGGGGTGCATCGTATTTGAGATCATGGAATGTTACCAGTGTTGCACTGTGACTTCAGAAATTCTCCTCAAACCATAGACTTGACAAACTGTCTCCAAATACTGGGATTCGGTTGTTTAAGTAGCTCACGATGGTGGGGAGTCTTTTACTAATGAATGACACTTGGTGCTCCTTCCCCTAGAATCACTACAGAGACATGTGGCGGCCCTATGGCCAGTGCACCCCAGCACTGAGGTGGGAGTCCTGTCTCACCATCCAGAACCTTTTATGGGACATGAATTGGAAATTGGGTGCTCAGGGCAGTCTGCCCCAGCCTACAGGAAGCACAGGGTCACCCAAGAATACTGGCTCAGATAAGGGCTCCATTAAAGAACCTCCCACTGTGAAGAGGCAGCGAGCCACCACGTGCTGAATGGGACACATAGGGTCCTCCACTCATCCATTCATTCAGCAGGCCACTCTTTATCGAGAGTTGACTCGTGTAAGGACAGGAGAATGGAGAAACGTGGTTTAGGGAAAAGGCCATACAAACATTAGGAGGACCAGGTTCTAGCCCTTAAAAAGCTTGTAGTCTAATGGTGGTGAGGGGAAAAATTGCAAATTAAAATCTCTCGGGGAAACCACCTTTGTACCCTAAAATGCAGTAGATAGCAGCTGTAAGCTTTATGATGACAGTGGGATAGCACATGAGTGAAATGAATGACTGAGGTGGCAGCATGGTATATGAGGCACAGACTAAATGCTTACAAACTCAGAAGAGGGAGAAGACAGAGTCTTCTGCTGCTCCCGCTCCTCCCTTCCTGGAGCTGACAGCTTATCTAAGGAGAGGAGAGGAGGGCATGAAGACCAGGACACCGAATGGGGTAGGTGTCCGGGGAAACGCCTCTGGGAGTTACAAGGCCTGGGCCCAGCTCCCAGGAAGCAGAATCGAGGACGTTTGTGCACAGGGTGGCTGAGAGCGAGAGAAATTCAAGGCCAAACAAAGCTCTGGTCCCATGGAGCCCGAACCCCACACAGCCCTTCAGAGACATCCTGTGGGATGAGGGCATTGTCATGACCTGGGTTGGGCATGGGGGGCTTGACAGTGAGCCTCCTGGCATGAGGGGTGGAGTGCCCTGGCCCCAGCTTGGGGTCAGTGGTACAAGGCAGTATCTACTCCAGGGGGTTCGGATTCTGATTGGAAGGAAAGACAGATGGACATGGCTGACAGGACAAGTTAGGGTTATGTTATGGGCTGACCTATGTCGCCCAAAATCCTCAAGTTGAAGACTTGACCCCCAGTGTGGCTGTATTTGAAGACAGGACCTGTAAAGAGGTAACCAAGGTAAAAATGAGGTTACAAAGGTAGGCCCCAAGCCAACAGGATGTTGTCCTCACAGGAAGAGGAGGAGACACTGGGGGTGTGTTTACATGAAGAGAAGGCCACCTGAGGACCATGAGATGAGAGAAGGCACTACCTGCAAGTCAATGAAGGAGACCTTAGGAAAAAATCGACCCTGCCTGCACCTGGATCTTGACTTACAGCCCCACAGCCGTGAGAGAAAAAGTTTGTTTTTTAGGCCGCTCAGTCTTTGGAACTTTGCTGTGGCGGCCTGAGCAGAATAACACAGGGAAATGCTGGGTCTGGCCTCTCCCCTCTGGGCTCACCAGCAGGGACGTGGCTCCCTGGTGTCAGCGACTTCATGTATGTGCTCACCAGCCCTTCCCAGCAGGGCCGAGGCCATTGATGAAATGCAAGAACATTTTTCCAGGCCTCCTTCTCTTCTTTTTAAAAGAATAGCTTGCTTGCCTAATTACTTGGAGAGTGTCTATTAATTTCATCACTGCTGCTGCCTTAATCAGCAGACTTCACTTATAATTCTATAAACTGCAAAAAATCATTTGCTACTGTCATATCATTATCGGAAACTTGTCAGCACCTTGTAAACTCGGCTGATGTTTCTCATTTCACTGAGTTCTAGAAAATCTATACTGAGCCAGAACAAGCTGAGTCTAAAATGGAAGCAGCTTCCACAGTTGTGTTTTAGCTCCTCACTTAGAAAGCTCTGTGACCAGAAACTGCGGAAAAAGCCAAACTTGCTCTGTTAATGTTTCCGGTGTCCAATTTGGGGGTAAAGAATGAATTTTTATCACCAAAAAAGAGATTACTAGTGATGTTTTTGCCTGAGAAAAGTGCTTGGGATCTAGGAAACTGTGTGAGCCTCCAGCACGTGTCATCTGAGGATGGAGAATGAGACTGTCCACTTCCGGTCTGATCCAGCAAGCAGTCTCGTGCAGTAATAAGAGGGACCCCAAATTTAACACCTAACCTCTCCCAGATGCCCCTCATTATCCCCACAGCCAGATGAATTGTTTTAACAGCAAATATGAAGTTAACCAACATGTATTTTAAAAGGCTTGCATGCATTCTGTTGCTATAAATAACCCCTTAGCAGACCAAAAAAAAAAGGTAATAAAAAAATCAAACTTGGCTTTTCTTTATGTTTTTGCTGCTTGTTTACATTATAATTCTCTGAGATGTAGAAACAGGCAAATCTTATCACTTTACTGACAGTTTCATTTTCAGGGTCTTATAACACTATGTGCTTGTATGAAAAATATTTATCCATTGCATTCATTCTTCCTGAATTTGTTTCCCTTTTTAACAATTTTATGACAATATTTGATTCCCAGAGGTTTTACAAACCATGTCCTTTAAGCAGATAAATGTAAATTTCACTTCTGTGACTGACTTCATTTTTAAAGAATGGGTTCAGAAGTCTCTTTCTCTACTCTGCCAAATTTCATATTTAAAATGCTTATTTCTGGTATTACAAATGGTAATATTTAAGATGGATGATTTTAAAACCTTAGAGTATAAAATGTGTTGTAGAAATACTGAATGCTAATAGTTACACAAACAAAAGATGGAATCGAAGTGTGAGAAACATATGCTTCCCTTTTTCCTCAGAAGCCGCAGAATTTCCAGCTGGAAGAAACGGGCCTGGCACCGAAGCTACCACAAGTGCTCAGAGCCCGAGTTGCTGGAGGCTGCTGGTTGAGGTCAGGGCAGCTTAGGTAATGAATATGGAAAAGTGGCTATTGTCGAGTTTTTGTTGATTTCTTCTAAAAAATGCAAAGAAGAGAAAGGTCACTAAGCAAAGTGCCTAAGCTGGTTTGGAATTCACTAATCTAACACTGGCTAAAATAAAAAAAGGAGGGACTTAAAAAGCCTACTTGAGACACAGAAAATAAGATTAAAAGCAGTGTTTTGGTGTTCAGGCTGTCTTTAGACAGTCCAAAGATGTGGGGGCAGGGAGGAAGGAGGAGAGGAGGAAGGGTCTGGAGGCTGGGACTGGTCCATCTCTGAGGGACTGGAGAAGGTCCGGGGATGCTCACAGCCCGGATGGGAGATTTCCCCCATGAAGGGACTGGAGAAGCCACGACAGCGCCCCCTACAGTTCTACCCTCGCCACCACAGTCACTTCCCCAAGTGCTAGAATGCATATCTGATATAGACGTTAAAGTATTAGCACATTTGGTACAAAATGTACAGTATGCACTAATGTGTGTAGCTATAACACTCAGAACAAAACGTTCATATTGCTTCTCTTAACTCTGCAGGTACGTGAAGGAAAGCACAAGCTTAGAGGCTGGGATGCTTCTGCCCTAGGCCTGAATCTGAGTGCAGTCTTAGCAGCGACTGTTGTTAGGGGAAGAGTCACTGCCCAGATAAACACTTTCGGTTTCTTCTAAGGCCTCTCTCCTTGGCTTGCAGACAGCCGTCTACTCCCTGTGCCTTCATGTGGCTTTTGCTCTGGTGTCTCTCTCCTTTCAAGGACACTAATCAATCCTGTTGGAGCAGGGTCCACACATACGACCTCATTTAACCTTAAAGACCCCATCTTCAAGCAGTCACCTCCTGAAGTCCTAGGGGCTAGGGCTTCACACGAATTTTGGGGACACACTTCAGCCCATTACAGGAAGAAACAACAGGGATGTGGAGGCAGGACAGGTGCTGGAGGAGGGCAGACAGAAAGGCTTACAAGGACCAGAGGGACACGACACAGGTGGTGTTCTGTTTCTAATGTTTCTTTTGCTTCTCTCAAACTTCACCTGAGTCCACAGCAAGGGGAGAGGGACTACTAGTTTGGGTATAACAGAGCAACTAAAGGGACTCTGACTACAGCAAAGGCAGGAAGGAAGCAAGGTCTCACAGGGTGCTCTCCACAGAGTAAGGAGAAGACGGTGGTGGGGATTAGATGTGATCTTGCTGTGGAGGAAGGACCCTGTTCATCTGATGAAGGGACAGAGACAAACAGGTATGACCTAGTGAGAGAGGAAGATGAACAAGTGGGGACTAGAAAGAAGATATAAAAGTCAGCCTGACCTATATGATGGGTATGCATATTCACATGTGTTCATGTGGACATGTGTGTGTGTATGCACATGTGTGTGCACGCACATGCACACACTGCCTGATGGGCTCTGAGAATAAATGGATGCTTATTGGAGTCAATAATTATACCAACCAAAACTTCTACCAATTGCGTGATAGGAAAATATTAAATAATTGCTCATTCTTAGTTTCATTTTCAGGAGAAAGAGTACAGGAGTGAGATACCAAAATGCAACAATCTGTTTTCTGAAGAAGTAACAGGGACTTGTTCCTAGGTCTGTGCATTTCAACTTGGCTCTGTCCTTCATCACCCACATAAATAGAATAAATATATCCCGTGTTCATGAGGATGACTCAAATGTCTGAAATGGTCTCAGATGCTTTCACATTATCAAAGGGAGACTTGTGATTTATTTAATTTTTTTGTCTTCTGCTGATTTGTATTTATTTTACAAATCGCATCTTAACAATAAAAAAGCCATTCTAAAAGAGGAAGAATAGCCCACCCCCTCACTATGAAGCACTGATCTGTCTCCACTTGGGGCCGTAAGGACTTCAAGGCTACTTTCTTATTCATCTTTGCACAGTGCTTGGCGCATGGTAGGCATTTAAAAAATGATTGGAAACAAAAATAAAACTGCTTCTATAAAACGTTTGTTTCTATATATTATTTTCCATGCACATATATCTCTCATGGTCTAGTCATTTTAAGTTTGGTTTTTAAGTTTTTACTGCAAGTACCTATGCTACTAAATGTGGTAAGTTAATGTTTGGTGTTCAGTAAGTCTTATCACATGTGCTGATGGTCTCAACCTTTTTCTGAAATGAAAGACATGGACTTTCTCCTTTCACCTTATTTTGCAAGATCCTCACATTGGTTCCAAGGTCCCTGGAAGCCCAGTCCTCAAAGACCTTCCTGTGTGACCAGTTCTTGCAGGGGTAGCAGGAATTCTCATTCACCCAAGCAACAAAACGCAACCCAGTCCAGACCCCTCAGAAGCTGTGGGGCCCATGGCCACATGCTCTCAATGAGTCCACTGAATGTGCTCATACACGGTGAGGTATTTCAGACATTTTATAATTCCTCTCTCCAGGCTGGTCTTGCAAATACCTTCATTAATTATCAAATCTGTAACTGCCCAATTTAAATGCAAGCCGTTCTGAGGCACATTCATACACAATTCATGCTTTTAACTGTCACCACTAATCTAAATTTTTTGCCAAGAAGGAATTTCCTAAAAGAAGTCTTCATTTGAGATAGCAACTTGCTCCTCTCCACAGGAAAGGTGGCATCTTATTTTAAATGCAAATGAAGTTGATTTGGTCTTCAAGAGTAGAACCCAAAATGACAGAAATGTCGGTATAGGCGGTTTATAAATGACAGTATATTGAAAATATAATAGACAAAAGTTTCAAGGATGAGGCCATGATTCTTAATGATAATTGGGTGATCTTAATTCAAGATTGTAGATGAGTAAAATTTTCCCACTGACATAGAAACATTGACGCTATGCTCTCAGGACACCTTAAATTCTACGGGAAGACAAAACTTAACACTGGGAGCACCATCCCTTTTCCTCCCGCACGTCCTCACTCCTCTAGGCCTGAGCTGCACAGTGAAGGGCTTCGTGGGAAAGGGCACAAGAGGCAATGCTAACCAAGCATTTGAATCTTTGACTTGGAGTGTGAGCATTGTTAATTACACATTCACAACATACTTGACAGCCCTGGCTCCCCCACAAGCTTCCATCATTCACCCATGCCCTGCCATGGGCAGAATTCCCCATGCCCACCCTGAACGGCCATCTACACCAGCTAGTTCTGCTGAGTAGATGTTCTTTACCACTCAGCCTTCAAGACCAGATCGGTTGCTGCATGCCAGGAACTTTCCCTTCCTCGTGTCCTGCTTGTCTCTCGCAGGACTCTGACAGATCACTTCCTCTTGTTCCATCCTCATCTCCCCATGCCCTCCTCCAGGAAGCAGGGCCATGTAAGAGCCACCTTGTTCCTCCAGGATCTCCAGTAGCCCTTGACACCCTTGGCACATGCTGAAGTCTTTAGGGGGTGATGACTGTCCATCTCCTCCACACCATGAGATCCTGGGGATCCCAGGAGCCTCCGGTTTTGTCCTGTCCTTTCCCTGCTCCTCCACTCAGTACATACACCAGGCCTCAGACATCACAGGTGCTTCAGAGAAGTTTGTAGCAGGACCCCAGCATGCATGAATGCTCTGCTTTTAAAGTCATGTTAGCAACACTGGGCAGGGTCCAGGAGGCTATATATGCCACATGTCTAAGCTTGAAAAAGTTAGAATCCTAAGATGGGAGGATTTGCTCAAAACCTCAAGACAACCGGAAGTCAACTACTTCTATGACAGTTAATTCTGTTTTATAATGCCTTCTATGCATTTATCTAGACAGATAAATTATCTTGTAATGATTGAAAATCATAGAAAAAATTCTGGTTTTAAAGACGATACAGTACCACCATTCTATTTATTTAGCAACAGTTAGGTAAATGTTACTCCAAATTAAATGTATTTTCAGGATAACTTAAACCTACCTACCACAGCATCAGTATGAGAGAATCATATACTTTAAACGAAAGTCTATTTTATAAAAATTGCTTATTTCCCTGCTGTCTTAAGCACAGTAAACAAAAGCTAATTTATTATTGATGACTAAGATCAGGCATAAATTTCTTCTTTCACCTTAGTTTGCAAGATCCACCCATTGGTTCCAACACTATGAGCAAGGTGCTCTTTGGTACCACCTGAGGTACTGTTAACACCAGAGGGCCGTTCATCCCATTCCAGATGGCTCCAGGTGGCCATGACGGGACAGGAAGAGCCCCATTTCATAAGCTATTTCCACTCTGAATGACAATCACTTCTATACACAGAAAGTTTTATAAGCCCACAGTTTATGAACACAGATGGAATCCTGAAAAGGGACAGTCAAAGTGTACCTGGAGGTGACCAAAGTGGTGTTTGCTGGGGACCCTCTGTGGTGACTCTACCCATGCCACACTGCAGGTCATCACTAAAGAAACCAAACATACCTGTTGGACATTGTATTCTCATACCAGCCTTCTTCTTTCTTGTGAGATATAAAGAAAGGGAAACTTATAAAAGAACAATGCCATAGTCTGTGTCTCCCAATGACTGTGAAGAGTCAGGAGAAGCTTCTTCTGTGTTGTCTTGTTTCTGAAATCTTTTATGATTTTAAGAAATACCAATGCCCTGACTCAAAGATGCACAGGTGTTTGATTTCATTCCAGGTGAAGCATCCATTCAACCAGAAGAGGGAGCACATGTTTAAAAGAAACCCCTGAACCACCAGACCATCATCACAGACTAGACTCACCATATTCAGTGACGGAAAATTGTACAAATTAAGACATACCACGATGCTTAGGTTCATAAGGAGGTATAAACAAAAGAAAGAAATACAATTATAAAATACAAAAAGCAAAAATGAAAGTCCATGCTGTCACTTAGGTGCTTGTTTCACAAACTAATAATCATGTCACAGGATGGGCCAGGGACCACAGAGAAGCCTATCAAACCCAGTGAGAAAGTGAGAGAAGAATGTATGAGACCAGTTTTATTTTTAAAAAGAGAAAAAGAATAATCTTATTTGGAAAAAAATCCAGCTGGTTTAGTTTGTCATAGATAGTTATAGACAGTAAGGTGCTTTTCTTTCCAGAACTATCTTGGTCAAATCATTGTTCGCTTATTTGTTTATTTTTTTTTGTTAGAAAACTATAAAAATAAGAGCCCAAAGGTTCTATAACTTACCAAGGAACTCAGACTCAACTTGGAGAAGAACAGAAGACTTTTTTTGAGTATAGTTGAAGTCACCATGCTTTCTCTCTGTCGAAAAGTCACTTATCCTATGATGATTGGATAACTGTTTCCTATCTAGCACTTTTGCCAATAGATTGCAAATACACAAACCACAATTCCTTCATCTGTATACTTTCCATAGTGTTTAATATATGCCGTTCACAGAGCAGATGTTTAAAACTATCTGCTAGCTGAGTGAGTAAATAAAATGACAAAGGAAAGAAGAAAGAAATGCTTGAAGATTTTGACACATAGATTATGTGATACTATTTTATAAATCACAACGAGGCAGACACAAGCAAGCTTACATAATTTAGACAGCAATTGCTCAAAGAAAAAACTACGGTGTTTGGTAAGCCATAGTAGATAACTCTAGAGTAAGATGTAACAAATTCACATGGAAGAATTACCCCAAATCTCAAAGTGTAAAAAGAAGTTGTTTTTTTTTTAAGTGTATGAAATGATCAACTTGGAGTGGGGTGGGTGGAGGTTCAATCACACCTACACCAAGCAAGAGCACATGCAACAGTCCCAAGGCGCTACCTCTGCCAGCAACAACTTTGGCCGCTTGTGAACAGGAAAGCTCCAAATAACCACTGTTTGACCAACACATTTATGTAAAAATGTGTGAAAGTAGGTTCCTCAGAACTCTCACATGGGGATTCTGATCCATCAAGCACCCCCCACTCGTCTTCTCTTGAAGTTCTCAGGTCACCTAATGGACCATGGTGTAGCTTCAGCTCTGGCCATCACATCTGCATTCCGGGAAACGAAGAGAAACAGAGGCACCCACCTAATATTCTAGGTGAAATCCACTGGACAGAGCTTAGTTAAGGGGCCATGCCTAGATGAAAGGGAGCTGGCTAGTGCAGATTTAACTCTAGGTGCGGGTAACCATGTGCCCAAATCAAACTATCAGTTCTATTTCTATGGAAGAAGAGAATAGATGTTAGGCTCAGCTACATATTCATGGGGGCCTGGGAGTGAAGTTTAAATATGAGTTGGCATCAGATACAGCGTTCTTGGTAGACTGTAACAAAAACAAATGAAGACAGAATTGGAGGTTTAGAAAAGTAGTGCCTGTTCTTCCACCCACAGGACAGCAGGCCAGGCACTTGCATGCTTGTCCTCTCACGAATGTGATTCATAAGGAACATGTACGTCTGCAAGAATCTGCAGGAAATGCCCACTGGAGATGCTCATGGTTATAATCTTTTGCATTTTCAATCCATGACCAAAAGGCATAATCCTCACAGTGGAGATTTAGGTCCATCACTATCCACTGTAGAGTTGTTCCACTGTCCAGGAGGAAAAGCATGTGATCCACAAAATCTCAGCCATCATGGAAAAAAGTTAGTGTTCCTCCTCAAGCCTGTGATGAGTTTTCTTTATTCAGCAGGGTTTCCATAAGCTGAATAGCATGCACCTTGAAGGAAATATGCTGTTCCATGAATTACACTTCAGAATCATAACCTGTGCTTTCCCTCATCAGCTAGTTAGCACCCTGAACAGGTGAAACAAGTTTCCAACAGACTGTTCCATTAGACAAGGTTGTTGTAATTGCCAAAGAGTCTCCATTCATCCACCCGTCCACCCATCCATCCATCCATCCATCCATCCATCATCTATCACCAACCCATCCGTCACCAATTGTTCATCCATTCATCATTCATCACTCATCCATCCATCCATCCATCCATCCATCCATTCATCCATCTCCCCATGCATTCATGTCTTTCCATCCATCTATCAATTGCTCATCCAGCCATAACTCATCATTCATCCATCTATTTATCCATCCAATCAACCATCCATTCATCCATCTTCCCATCCATTCATCTATCTTTCCATCCATCCATCCATCCATCCATCCATCCATCTATCCATCCATCAGCCCATCCATTTATCTATCTTTCCATCCATCCATCCATCCATCCATCCATCCATCCATCCATCCATCCATCCATCCATTTTGTTCCAACCAAAAAAATGTAAGGCTGTTATTTCATGCAGTCTTTTTGTTTTATTTTCTTTAATGCAAAAGTTTACTTTAGTTTCCTAATTTTTAAGAGAATACAAACTTCTCCAGAACTTCTCTTTCTCCTCTCATTTGTTTCTTCTTTCTTCCCTTCTATCCTTCAAATCCCTCGGATAAAAGTGGATTGCTGAAAAGAGAGGCTTGGACCGAGCAGAGGAAAACAATTCCAGCTCCAAATGCCCAGGGTTCTGGGCAGTCGGCTGACCTCCCTTTATGAGCATGGCCCAATGCCAATCCATGTCTCATTTGTGCTCCATGTTGAATCCAGTCATGTGGTTGTTGATCCTTGAACTTCTCCAAGCCATAACATCTTCAGTTACCTTTCCCCCACTTGTTCTCATGTTTGTTCATTTTGCTTATAACCTAAAGTGAACAAACTCCCAGTCTGTTGATTAAAAAACCTTGTGGTCCATTTAGTAAATTTGTGGCAAACGGGACGAGGGGGAGAGAGAAGGAAAGAAAGAACAGAGGAAGAGGGAAAGAGTGAGAGAGAAAGAGAGGAAGAGAGACGAGGGAGGGAGAGGGAAAGAGAGGGAGAAGGAGAGAGACTGAAGGAGAGATAGAAACAGAGAGAGAGAGAAAGACAAACACACAGAGAGAGGGAGAGACAGAGAGTGAGACAGAAAGAGAGAAAGAGACAGACACACCAAAAGAGGGAGGGAAACCGAGAGACACACATGGGAGGAGAGGACACAGGAAGCAGTGTCCTCTGAGGGGATTATCCCTGGGCAGTCTGCTGTAGAAGCTTTGCTACTGGAGACCCCTGTTTGCTCTCAGCTTAGAATTCTATCCAAACTCTGTGTCTATTACAATATGACCTTATTTCACTTTTCTTCTTACCTGCTAATGACAGGGACAGATAGATGTCCAAGTCCTTCCCCCGACCCTGCTCCCATCTATGCATTTGGAATCCTTTTTAGAGGGAAGCATCACCTTTCCTCTTTACTCACCAGTGGTTCATTTTGTTGATTTTTTTTTTAACTAAAGAGAACTGATTTTTGCCACTGGCGGGGAACATATGAGGTCTTCCTTCCTTTTCTGCAATTAAGCATCTAGTTATCTGTGGGAGTCCCAAACAAATAACAAACATGTCTGTCTACTGCAATTGCCTGATAGTCCTAGGTTCAACACTAGGGGGGAAACATCCGTTCACTAGAGCCTAGTAATTAAGACAAGAATATACCCAGAACCTGGGATCTAGAAGGGGGAGGCTGAGTGGGAAGAAAAAGAGGAATGGCTCTTTTTAATAAAGCCTCAGCCACGTCTCAGTCTCAGAAGTCTGGGTCTCTCTTTACACATGGCAGGGGCCAACTGGAGATGGAGTGTGTCGCTTATGTAGCCTTCCCAGGTTCTAGAAGCCTTGATAGGAAACACGCACATGGTGTGGACTGACGCTGGTTGTTTTCCTCACTTGGGAATGAGAGCCACCTCCAAGAAATCTTCATTCAAGCCAACAACCAGCAAATCAGAGAGTGCAGATTTCTCTCAGTAAAAGGAAAACGAAGGTTCCTATCTTAGGAGCCACCTGACAGTTCTGAGGATGGGGAGGAGGATGGGACTCGGGAATGACAAAGACAAGGGGCAGATCTCCATATTTCACAAGCCACAGCCCACGTGTTTAGATCTCACCCATGCCACGCTGGTCTCCCATGTGTGTCTCTCGGTCTCCCTCCCTCTTTTGGTGTCTCTGCCTGGCTGGGCTGGCCAGAGAGACGGGGTAGGCTATGGGTGAGAGGATGTTACAGGACAGGGGCAGAGTCAGGATGGGGCCACTCAGCGGTGGCCACCTGGCCAAGACTCCGTGCTCCTGGTGCAGCTGACTTCCTCTCTGAAGGTCATTAGAGAAGGATCCCAATAAACACACACACACCCATCAGATTAGCAGACACAACGGTCTCCATGGCAACAATTGGCCAAGCGAGTCGCCTGCAATCAGCATTAATTTAAAATATTTTCCCCGAGTCTCCTTGGAGCTGGTTCCGTGAAACAGAGGCGCTCGCCAGCTCTCTAATCTGCGGCATCCTTTGAAATTCCATCCAGTGCGCTGAGGCTGCGCCAATTAACGTGGGGAGGACTGGGCGGAGCGCAGAGAGGCTGGCAAGACCCTGTTTACCAATTAGGGTTTTTTATGATGCAAATGTTGCACACCATGCAGCAGGAATAAAAGCTAACTCCGCTGAATATGAAACTGTTAATTGCATTTTCAGACACACAGCTACAAGGTGAAACTAATCATACAAATGATAACTGAGTTTCACCACCTACAGCGCTTTGCTATTGCACTTTCACTAATCTGTATTAAAACAGCCCCTGTACCTCTTTGCAGGAAAGGAAAACATAGCATTTGGTATAACCTTCCTGCTTTAAAGAAGAAAAAATGCACATATGTGGAAAGCAACATAAAGGATAATCTTCATTTAAATCAGATTAATAATGTTAACAAACACCATGGCAAAGGGCCCGTGGTGCTTCTTGAAATGCTTTTTTTTTTTGCTTTAAAAGGATAGAAAGGTGCATTTGCAAATGAACACCAGCACGTTCAGACAAGTGTGGCTCAAAATGAATACGCTAGTTTAAGAAGAAAGGGCTGTGGTCATTACAGACAGTTGGTTTTGCCAGCTAGGGACTTCAAAGCCCCTGCTGGAACTACTGGAGAGAGACATCTGAGGCCGTCCAGGGCTCTTGAGGGTCCCAGGGCCCGGCCTCTCTTAGGTGGGGAGGACGAGGCTCAGGGTCAGGAAGGGTCGGCTCCAGGCCCCATCCTTATGCTCGAGGAAGAGACGGCTCCCAGGAATGCCTGTATGCAGGGGTCTAGGTCGGGGCTGGCAAACACAGTTCTAAAATGGGGTGTCGCTGTGGGAAGGGGTTAGATCTGGTTTCAAAACACCCCAGGAGAACTGATGTTCCTTCTCTCACTTCTGATTTAACCACCCCATTTCTGCTTCAGTTAATGTGAGGGGTGGTGACATACTGGAGAAAGGAAAGAGCAGCAGAGACCAGGGCTGGGTGAGGGGAGGAGCGTCTGACTTCCAAGCAGGAGCACGTGTGAGGGCCTCCTGGGAGAGGTCCTGGGCACCATGAAGAAGCATCCAGCGGGGGCTGAGACGGCCAGCGAGGCACACACAGTTCCATTAACGTCTCAGGACTTCAAATGTATTCAACAAACTTTCCATGTAGAAGCCACCTGAGACTGTGGCCATCGGGGTCTGCACACAGACTGGCTCCTGCTCTTTCTAACTGAACGGCCAGCAACCTGCAGGGCCAGCCCACCCAACAGGCCTGTGGAAGACAGTGTGAGTTACCTGCATAACAGATTGTCTTGAATTGGCTTCGTGTCCTTCCTTCCTACTTTTCTTTTTTTTCATTGAATTACAAATCACACCAGACATGGGGATTCTGTGGCCTGAGCCTCTGCTCAGGGACAGTATCAAAAGAGGCCTCTAAGTCTATCCTTCCGGTGTGGGATGTGCACTTCCTAGGGTCTGTAGGAACTTGCTCTTGGATGGTAAGCCCACATGCAGCTCTTGCTAGCCCAGCACCCCCATGCCGACTTGTTTCTGGGGGCCACGTAGGCAGTGGTTCCCATGAGGTCTAAGATTGTTGGACCAGAATGAGGTCTAAGATTGTCGGACCAGAATGGAGAGTATTTTGCAGATGTTCAAAACAGGTGGGCAAAGGGATTTTTAAGACCAGCCTGTTTCCTCTTCAAGCAAACTCAGTCAGAGCTGCGTTGTGCCCATTGTTTGAAGCGGTGAACAGCTGGAGCAATCTGCATGTTCGTCCACCCGCTAAATACATGATCACCATGGAATATTATGTGATCTGTAAAAAGAAAAGGCAATGGCCTGGAAGATGTCTCTGCCACATCACTAAGGTGACCAAATGTGATTGGGGAGCCTTATCTATGCTCAGATAGTTACAACCTGAATACAAAAATTCTTGTTTGTGAAGTAGACAAAATTCAGGCTGGGTCTATCTAGCAATGCTAACATCTAGGGGATGTACTTATTTCAGGATTTACTTTATATAAATCTATGTGGCTTCATTTTTAGTCTCTAGTATTAATGTACCCTGGACTTTGAAATTTAATTCATCAAATAATCTATCTCTACAGAAACAAGTATTTGCTTGAACCGGATCTCTATTCTCACTGAGGCTGCCTTGGTTAAGTGTGACCCTTCATGGTCGTGACTTAATCGGATGTTCAGTTTATTTCTCTTAAGAAATACAAGAAAATTATAAGCAAAGTAAAATGACTTCATTAACATGAGGAAGTAGAAACTCATTATAACATGACCCACCCTAGCATGAAGTGCAGCATAAGTGAATTGGTTCTGGGTCTACCCGGAAGAGTTCACGGCCAGAAGCAATGAAGGGCCTCCTGTGAACCTGCCCTCCCCACCGCGTGGCTCACAGGTGCAGCCATCTCTCTTCTAAGGGTGTATACGACAAAGCGAGATGAATGTGTGTCAGACAACTCGTGGAGGGTCAGGAATGGCGCCAAATATCGCCCTTACAAGACCCAGTGATTAATTCATTTTATATGTGTAATTATTTCTTTTTCTTCCTTAGTGTCTTTCTTCTAAACAATTAAAATAATGAAAGAGAAAGGTTAAGTTATACTAAATTAAAAAATAAGCAGCTTTTTTGAGAATCTATCATATCTAAGCCCTATTTTTTTTTTGAATTAAGAAAGGTACATTTATTAAAGGGAAGATACGTTGTGAAGGGCACAACAAGCAGGACAGCAGCAAGAGTGTCTGCTGTCTTATTTTGAAAACCAGACTGGGGAGGTAGTGTGCAGTGGAAAAGAGAATGACCCATGCCCACCTCCAACCTCACTGACCCCACACAACGAGGGCCCCACTGAAGCCCACAATGTAGAAGACGCTGCCCAGTGTGAAATGGACCCTGTGGAGAGTCTTGTGGCCCCAGCTTCAGCCTCAGTGTGGCCAGGGCTATGTAGCCTCAGGTCAGCAGTTCCTAACGTCTCTAGAGCACAGCGCTCTGCTGCTCCAGTTGACCCCTTTGCCTTTCCAGAACTTCCTAGAGCCCAGATCCTGCTCCTCATATGGGCCACTGTCCAGGGTCCTGCTCCACACCACACCGGCGGCCTGGAATTCGAATGCCATGCCCACCCCCTCCACCCCGTTCCCACCCCTTCTCTTCTGGAGTCCTGCCTTCTGGTTGAGTGTGGTTTGAACCCAGGGGTATCCCTGCCAGGTCCAGCATCGAGAATGGGTTACCTCAAGCTCCAGCTCTGCTGGTCCTCACTTTTGATAGCATGATTGTTGTTACTGCTGTCATTCAGTGCAACTCTTTCTGTTCCTCTGAGTTATTTCAACTCACCTCCTTCAGTGGATGCTAGAAACACATGCACACAAGAGAGGTGTATAGGGAAGGGTTACCTCACGCAACCCGTCTGGGTAGAGACTTGGGGAGACATCTTGCAGTGGGTTTGGTTTGCTGAACTGAGCTCTCAGAGATGGGAAGGTGTGCCAAGCACAAGTGACTCTGGCACAGAGGCAGAGAGTAAAGAAACAGAATGTGGCCTGCAGCTCAGGGTTGCTGGGACCCTGAGGGATGAGAAGGAGGGGCAGTCGGCACAGGCGCATAGGCTTGGCCTGAGGCCTGAGGTCACTACAAGGTTTAACCAGAGATGGGAGCATGGAAAAAGGAGAGGCTGACCTGAGCACATGGTGCAACCACCCGGGGGGCTAAAACAGACACACCTATCAAGTTAGAGGTAAAAGCAGCACCACATGGTGATGTCTGATGGGGCTGATGAGACCCCCCAAAGCCCACCACCCAAGGCCCAAAGAGTTATGGTGGAAACATTCAGAAAAGGTATACGTAGTGTAGGTAGAAGGACGGACTTTACATCAAGTCTAGGTGGGGGCTGCACAGGAGCATGTTTTGCTAAATACAAAGAGGACACTGTAGCCTATAGCCTTCAGGGACACTGCAATAATCTTCTTCCGGGACCTCACTGTCCCAGGGTGGACACTCTTCATCTCAGGCCTCTTTCCTCCTCTCAGCTGAATCCTACTCTGCAGAAGGCTGTTTCTGGACATCCTGATCTGATGGCTTTTCTCATGGTAATTAAACTCCCTCCCTTAACCCTACAGATTGTTCTCTAAAAATCTCTCTTGGGATTTTTACACTTAAAATTCTTGGAAGCGTTTATACCTCTCCTTTCTCGCTGCTTTGCCAAGACAAACATTTTCAGTACCCTTGTACTTTTCTCATAAATAAATCCTTCAGTCTCTTAATCATTTCTGCTGCTTTTCTCTGAATTTCCTTCAATTTGTTGACATCCTTTGGTTTCTAAGGTTTTAAATGCCTATATTTACTTTGTTAGAACACAGCAGGTATTAGGAAAGAGTTGGATGCCATTCAAGTCACAGTAATTATAGTGGAAAACAAGTTCAAAAGCCTTGAATAAAAGCAGCAGGTAAGAGGAGAGGAAAAAATGAATATAATGACCAATGGACATAACACTTTTGTAATTCAGGATCAGTCCATGAGAAATTGAATCAGTGAGGTTGTCAAGAAGTAAATAACTAAATAAGTATATATGTGCATGTGTATACACACAGAGAGAGATATCATTAGGGTGTTCTGAAAAAAACATAGAAGGAAATATACTGGTAGTTAATCTTCCCCACAGGGTTGTATACATGCACACAGAGGGACGACCATGTGAGGATACAGTGAGAAGGTGCCATCTGCAAGTCAAGGAGAGAAGCCGCAGGAGGAACCAGCCTTAGGATGCCCTGATCTTGGACTTGGAGCCTCCAGGACCATGAGAGATAAATGTCTGTTGTGTAAGCAGCCCACGCTGTGATGTTTTATGGCAGCCCGAGCAAACAAATACACCTGGCAACAATAGTTTCGATAAAACTTCCTTTACAAAAACAGGTGGCTGGGTCATGGGTGAGAATCCACCAACTTCTGTTCTGGGGACAATCTTGAAGCCAAAAACGAGGTGATCTCACAAGGTCCCCAGGAGGAGGCAGAGAAAGGACTAGTGCTGTCACTGATCCTTGAAGCCTCCCACCATAGGGCAAGACCCACCCACCATAGGGCAAGACCCCACACTCCAGGCGGCTTCTTCCCCTGTAGAGCCAGATAGGCGACAGGGTCCCCTGAGGTTTGGTTCTGGGCTTATTTTCCCACATAAGTGCATCTTTGCTTGTCGGCAATTTCCACAAGTGTGATGAGAGGAGGCAGCTTCAGAGAGAATTAAAATTATGACACAAGAGAGGTCTTTTATGAATGCTTTTTTCCCTGACCCTGCATTTACACTATGGTGTTAAGACTCTGTTCCCCACACCGTTCTGAACATTCTCCATTTTTCCTGACAGTCTCTACAACTAGACATGAGTTTGTCCTTTAACAAGTGCCCACATAAGCAATCTCTCTCTTTAATTTCATTTCCTAAGGTGATTTACTGAGTAAAAACCAGTCTATTCCGTGATGTGTTTATCTCCAAGGCCTGAGTGCCAGGGCATTCTGTTTGGGGAAGCTTTTGGCTCTTAATGACACAGCAAAGCGGCCTGCTACCCACGTCAGAAGAAGTTGACTCACGGGGGCTTCAGCCATGGGTCTAGGATGGACCCAAGCAACCCCTGGAGTAGGGCACTGTTGGGCACTTTCAAAAATAGGAAGACAAAGAAGACAATAGCCCTGGACCTTAGAAGGTGCAGCACTCAAGAGCAGCACTTCCATCGGCGTTGCCCAACTTGGCCACTGCGGAGAGAGAGCAAGAGCAGCATTGCACAGGAGAGTGACCCTGAGAAGTCCCATCAACCCTGCCACAGCTCCTGCTCAGTCTTCGGTGGGAAATCTTAAGGGCTTTGTTCTTGGTGTGCATTTATCCCTGATAAGTGAAAAATAAACACAGCATAAAGCGTGCTGCACAATGAACTGAGGCCCATGAGCCTAAACAGCAGCTGTTTTCTTGTGATTCATTGATTAGCATGTTTTAAACACGTTCATCATGGGAAACTGTCTAACAGTTTAGCAAAGAAAACACACAAATACGTCCACATAAGCCCATTTCAGTTAGTGACCAGAAACCAACCCCTGGTTTGTTTCGCCACCATCTCAGCTAAAGAAGGAAACTGCAAGACCAAAGTCCTCAAGCCTGTGCCCCCAGGACACTCCCGCTGGCAGCGAGGTGTCTCTCAGCCCTAGGGGTGGCTCTGTCTCCAAGGGTTGCACTCCTGGGCCAGGTGCTCTTTCAGCTTCTGAGAACCTCTCCTTGGCTTCTCCTTTGGTTGTACATACTTTCCTTTGTGGTAACTAGTACTCCTTTTTTAAAAAGAGAGAAAGAAAAGAAATTCTATTTGTTTACTTTGAAATAACTTGTGCAGAATTTTTCCAGTGCATAGACTCTGGGCTATCAATCCATTCACTACACTGAGAAGAACACAGAGAGTGATTTTGTTGTTCCTCTTTGTCCTCATCACTGTGTCTGTCCCCCACTGTCCTGAGATGTGCTCTAGCAGATTAGAGCATTTCCCAAAGCTAAGAAGATGGTCTGTGTAGTGACTCTGAGCATTCAGTGAACACATACATTTTTAAGAAGAACCTATCTTGAAATTAGTAAACACATCTCATGCCTCAGTTTTTCATCCCATCACCTTCCTCTCTCATCAATCAGTCTCACTGGCACTTCTCGCACACACATATAAGCATATATACACATTGAGAGCACACACACACACACATGCATGCACAGAGCATGGTGCATGGGGTTCCATATTTGGCAGGTGCCCACCAGTACCTCTAAACAGGAGTGCTGAATGCTCGTGTCTATCAGCATTTTCAATTCCCTTGAAGTATGAGGCCATTTTCGTCTTCTGTCAAAATGCCCCAATGTGCTCCCGTAAAGCTTGAAGGTGGTGGGGTTCAGAATAGGTACTGTTGCTCTGCATTAGGCATCAAGAACCCACAGCTCCTGGACAGCCTGTGCTGACTTAATTGACTGGTCAGTTCAGGGTAACCACTAGTCAGTTCATTCCAAGAAGCAAATCAATCAAGAGAGTGCTGGTTCCCTGAATAGTCTACTCAGCTGAAATAATCGCTCCATGTCTCTCTGTAGCTTAAAGATCTCTAGTAAGATGTATGCATTTAAGTTTTCAAAAGAAAAAAATTGCCAAAAGATCGACCATGGATATCGAGAAAGGTGTAATAATAATCAGACTTAAGCTGGCATTCCCTGAGCACACAGGACCCTGTGTGCTGCTGTGATTCTACGGACACTTGCTGCCTGCATTCCTGCATCAATTCCCAGGGACATGAGTGGCTCCTCCCTGGACCAGGGGTGCTTCCTGGGCCCTCGAGGATAAGATGACCAGGATGCGGCTTCTGACCCTGTGGAGCTAGTCAGTGGGGCAGAAACAGGTAACAGTAGAGGAAATCGCCTTAGGAACATGGGGGGGGATAAGTCCAATTTTGCCAAGCTGGGAGCTAAAGAGGGTATCCCAGGGAGTATAAGGCATGAGTAACTTCAGTTGCTCTCTGAATATTTATTAAGTTCCTTTCCATCCTCTCTTTCATGGCTGCTATTGTGTTTAGAAAAATAGCATACACACAGCACATTCTCAATAACCAACAGATTTTACCTAAAAAAAAAAAAAACAGAATGAAAGAAAAAGAAAACGCAAACAAAAAACCAAAAAGCCACAAGGTAGTGGGATTTGGAGTCTGCAGGGTACTTGTTGCTTAGTTGTTGGCAGTTGGGTATTTCCATCTGCTAGAACTGGCTTCTTCTTCACATATAGGCATGTGGGCAACCAGGCTCTGGATGGCAGGTGTCCTGAGGGAAGCAGGCAAGCATTCCTGTAGACAAAGAAACGCTGCAATGTGTTGTGAAGGACTTGACCTTTGAGTGTGGCAAACACCTTGCATTTTAGGAGCCCAGAAGAGAAAGACATACTTTCAGAAAGAGAAAACAGGTGCATGGTGCCTCCTTGTCAGCATGGCATTCTGTAATTAGATGGACAGGAAGAACAGCAATGCAGTCGGCCATATCCTCCCCTACTCGGTGATTTAACATCTAAAATATATTTCTAATATTAAAAAAAATGCAGATAAAGGTCCCCTGGCATGATATATTTGGCTGGGTGTTTGTTCCCAGCCATTCCTTGAGAGAAACCAACCGACCCTCATGCGTTCCCTGTGCCCCCACCCACTGCCACCCTCCCCGGAAAACGATGTCAGATTTTCAGATGCTGAATTGTGCAGCCGTCTTGGTTTATTCGTCTAATAGCCCTGTGGGAACACAACTACTTAGACGTGACAAGGCCTAACTCTGCACAGAACAAACACGAGTATCAAATAACCTCACTTAAGCTAAAAAACACACACATAAGTGACAACCGGGGGGGGGGCGATGGCTTGTGGATTCGTGTCCCCCCCTCAGCTAATCAGTTGGATATCAGCAAGTAAGATTTAGAAGCATAAACATAAAATATTGAACAAAAACTAAAACACTTATAAAAAGGATTCGCCGTGTGGTGTGAAGGCTTTGTGCCGTAATTGACATGAGATCAGAAAGCAAACGCTCAGAAAAGGAGCGCCCACGCTCCCAGTGCCAGGCCTGGGGATTAACGAGCCAGGCAGACAATTCAAATCCAGAGCGGGATTTGCTCTTCAGTTTATTTTCTATTGTCTGGGTCTTATTTTTGCTTTCAATTCCTTCTGTAATAGAGGGAGCAGTTGTTATTGACAATTAATAGCAGGCTTCAAAGGCAGCGGTATTTTGAAGGGGAGGCAGCTTTCTTCAAGGCCTCACCCTGGTGCATAGGCACAGCTGCTTCTGTATGCCAAGCACAGCCCATGCTGGGCTCATCGCGGCCGCGCAGATATCGATTTAGATGGAAACCGAGGTCTGGGGGTGGGTGGAAAGAGCTCAGCAGGCTTCCACGTGCTTATGTATTATTTAGGCTTCATGGTTTCATCCGGAGTAAGTGCCTATTTAGGGAAAATTATAGAATCAGTGTCCCTGCTATTGATATATTTCCCAAAATATTAATTCACAGGTAAAACGCCAGTGATGATAGGGCTTCTATGTGCACAAAATTCAAGAAGCAAGGCCAGATGTGGTCTCCTTCGCCCTTTTGAGGGGATGATGAGTAATAGGAAGCAAGCCATGTCCGGGAAGGTCAGTGGGCCAGTGGACGGGCTGCTGACACCAGTGGGACCGCATGGAGTCAAGTTCCACGAACTGAATCATGCATGACCCCTGCTTAAAGGAAATTGACTGTAACTATTTTTTTTAACTTAAATGTTTACAAACCTTAACGTAGGTAATTCCTTATGCTCACAGTTCTTACATAATCATAAACTAAACAAATTTTACCAGTTAATGAAAATATCTAGACTCTATTCCCCACTAGCAGATGTAGGAAGGACTGCCACCATGAACATAGTAGAGTCATGGTAGCAAAATGTCATCGAGAAATGCCATTGACTTTGCTTTTACAGCTGCTCTTATTGAGACCCCTCAGAGATGTTTTCAACACAGTGGAACACCTCTATTTACACACTTAGAATGCTGGGGAAGGACACAGAACACTTTTCACATGTTCCATGACAGGTCGGGATGCGTCCATCCAAAGAGGACTACCTTCACCACCCTCCCCACAGTGGGCCGTGTAGAGCACAGGGCACATATAGCAGCAAAGCCTCTGCATCAGCCAGCCCTGCCCAGTATATGCTATGTAACAAACAGCTCCAAATGACCCCATCATTGTTACACTCAGTCCTTTTGGCTTTCATATTCAACTGGCCATCAAAGCTTATCCATTTTGGACCCCAGTATTTCCCAAGTACAATTGCCTATGTCTCCAGAATCAATGCCAGTTGAGGCTCTCAGTTACCTCATCAGGGACTACTGGTCTACCTGTACCTCTTCTCCATCCTGGCCTTCCCTGGCCATCATGCATTTCAGTTGGACACTGTGTCACTGCTCCACCCAGGAACTTCTTCACTGCACTTGCTCAGAGGACTGGGCCCAAACTCACTCGACATGGGGTCTGAAACCCGCATACCCAGCCCCTCCCCACACGTGCACTCTCCACCAAGGTCTTCTTGGCCATCCAGTGAGCATACCTATAATACAGCAGGGGCCCCACCTGGAATACTCTCTTCTTCAGACCACGCTGGCTTTTTTGCTGCTTGTCTCACATCCTCAGTCCAACATCACCTCTTGTGTGAAACCCCATAAAGCCTTCCTTCCCAGGAAGGAGGTCATGGTCTCCTCTAGCACCCTGTGGGTTATGGCTGATGTCCCTGTTATGTCCTTCCCTGTGCCCATAGCCTGTCACCTCAGTGTCCTCAGCACTTAGCTCAGAGTGCCCACACTGCATAAGAATGACTTTGGATGAGGGAAATCCTAGAGGACCCTGGGCTGCTATTCATGGACACTCGATGCCTCTCTCTTTCCTTCCCATGCCTCCACCATCGCAACCAGGCAGGCCCAGGTCTGAGATCCCAGAACCAACGGGGCTTGTCCACCTTGTCCCAGATAAGTCTGGATTTAGTGGAGGACACTCAGTGGCAGCCAGGACTATACCTGACGGGGTTCCCACACACATAGGATGGGTCCCTGGTCCCCAGATCCCAGCTAATCTGTGTTTAGAGAACTGCAACCCCACAGAAGAGAAACAAGAGCAACAAGAAGTCAAGCAGATCTAGAAACCATCTCGTCTGCTGGTTTCCATCTACAAATTAACAGAGGGAAACTCCCTTAAACCAAAATCACGAGACACTGTTAAACAATCAATGAAATGGCAGGCATTCGTTGCAGCTTGGCAGAGTGAGGGAGGATGAATGTAGGATATCTGCGATTTAGGGGGAGGTGGCTGCCTCGGCCCTGTCCTCAATGTGATGACACCTGGGCTTCCTCAGGATACAACCTCAAGTTGCAAAGTAAAGAAATAGGCCCAGAAACTTTAACGAGACCTCTAAGGAGAGCTGTGATGGGAGCACACAGGCCTGCACAACAATTTCTGTTGCCAGCACGAAGGCCTCCTATTTGGCTGCAGTAATAGATTTCTCATTCCTCCATGTTTTTTTTATGGTTGTTCTGGTTTACTCCTTCATGCTCCTTACATGCACAAGTCACCCAGTCTCACTGTTTAAAAATACCTGTGGAGGGGGTCATGTGGGAAAAATACATAAATAAATACAAAAATACTATTTGGAAACCAAGGCCGGGAAGTGGGCTTTCCAACAGAACAGAGTCATGGTGCCCTGTGGAGTCCATCACGATTGTGTACCACCCACAGTAAGATGATGGTGATTTCATTCTCAAAGAGGAAATGGACCCTACCCCAAGACAACCACCGAGGGGGAGGCAGACAATGCACTATCCCATACCAGAGACAACAGCAAATGGATATCTCAACTTCCTTTCTCAGCCCTGAAGTGTAAACTTCACTTCCATTTTAGAAATGCAAAATACACCAAGAAAACCTCCAGTTTGTGTTTTAGGCAGAGATTCTTTTTTAAATAGTCTATGATACAATGATGCCAGAATGAAGGACCTGGGGGCCCAGCTCTCCTACTCCATGTGTCATATCCATCCTGCCATCTCCCCTCCAGGTCAGACAAAACTCTCTGGACATTTCTACATCTGAAAGCTCCACAAAAATACCTGCCCCGACAGGATTTGTCCTAAAGTCTCTAGGGAACATGCTGTACCTGCTCACTAAGGTGAATGGCAGTTAGCTTTCAGAACTTGTGGGAACAGAAACAGGCAGAGAATCTCTTTGAGGGGAGAAGGAAGAGGGAAGAAAAAGAGGAGGCCTAACAAATTTAAAAAGAGGGAGCATGAAGAGGAAAAGCAAAGAGAAGCAGCTGAGAAATAAAAGAGCACTTAGAGCCCCACCAGTCGTCGTTGTCGTGTCCGCCCCCCCCCCCAAATGTAGGAGGAAGGCCACTTCAGATGAGAGAGACAGGAATAACAACACAACAGGCAGACAGGTGAAGAAGCAATAACCACAATACTGACAAGACCCGAAAGTGAAAAGAGATTACAGATGAAAAATAGGAACAAGAAAAACAGAGGTGAACTCAACTCATTGGTGTTAACTGAAAAACAAATACTCAACTACTAGAAGAAAAATATTGCTTGAACAGTAGTGTCCTTAGTAAGTAGTGGCCTTCGGTATTTTCAAGATACCAACTAGGGCCCTCCTCCACCCAGAGCTGGGTGTTCAGCCCTGGGCGTCACCTGCAGGAGCCCATAGGGGAGGCAGCACCTAGAAACTCAGCAGGGCAGGGTGGCTGCAGACCTGGCTTAGAGTCAGTTCGGCTACAGGGACTAGGAAGAATGCAATGTGCACTGGGAGAAGAGAGGAAAGCACATCTTTCCTTGCTGCTTGAGGAGACCAGGGTCTTTGAAAGGGTGAGAACATGGCCTGCTAGCACTGCAAAATCACAGGGCTGAAAATTGGTTAACTTGGTGGAATCAGCTGCCTTAACATTCAAACCAGAATGCTGGATTATTAGCTCCAATCAACTAGCTTGACATCATCTATTAAGAACAGTTGAAGCGCCCCTACTATTCGACAGGCTAAGAGCCCATGCCTCTGTCCTATTCCCAGAGCCCTCCCACACGCGCTGGGGGGCACAGAGTTTGCATCCTATCATTTTGCCTCCTCTAAGTCTCCCCTAAATTTAAGACCAATCCTGTGATTTTCCTCCCAAATATTCTTCTCTTTCACCTCCAAGCCACATTTCTCAATGTCAGGCCTCCTAATCTCTGAAGGCCACCTTAATAACAAGAAGAGATATGTTTATGCCTCCGTCATTTGAAAATAAAAGAAATGCATTTAACCAGTTCTCACCTTAGCTGCTGAGATGATCCAGAAAGTAAGAAGTGTCCTTCATGGGGACTGGGAGGTCTGGTGACCCTGTCCATGCAGCAGGTAGAAATAACTAGCTCACACGTTTCCTTCCTACTCCCTACTAAGCAGTAAAATATCAGATAAAAATGGAAATGGGCATTATTTAAGTAAACAGTAATTGGCCTATCAATGTCCGTTATAATCAAAGACATGTAGAGAGAAAACATACACAGATTAGAATAATGATAACGATAATAGTATTTTGTTAGAATCAACATCAACTGGGGTCACCGTGGAGAGAATGGGCAGAAGGTGCTCACTGTGACTCATTCAGAGAACAGAGCTGAGCTTATTTGTTTTATTTGTTTTCTTTCCATACTGAAATTTGACCTTATGCCTGAAGACTGGTTGCTTTTTACAGGTAAAATATTACCGAAATGAATTAACCAAAAGAGGCACAGCACATAAGCAACAGTGCTGCAGCCTCTCTTATGACTGCAGAACTGAAGCCAGCTGCCATGGGTGAAACTGTGTGCCCCAGGAAGACATGGCAAAGCCCTAGTCCCCAGTTCTTATGAATGGGAGGTTATTTGGAAATGGCCTTTGCAGAGTTAAGCAAGTTAAAAAATGGGTTAGTAGAGTGGGTTTGAATCCAAGATGGCTGGTGTCTTTCTAAGAAGCAATATTTGGACAGAGACAGTTGTGCACAAAGGGAAGGCAAGGCGAAAACACCCAGAGATCAACTTGTGAAGAGGCAGAGACTGGGGTGATGCACCAGGATCACCAAGGAGCTGGTGAAGGCAGGGAGGATCCTCCCCTCGAGCATTCAGAGGCTGTGTGGCCCTGCAGACACCCTGATCTCAGACTGTGAGAGAATCATTTCTGTTATTCTAAGTCAGCCAGTTTGCGGGACCTTGTGATGGCAGGCCTAGGAAACGCACCCAGCATCGCAGTCATTCTGACTCAGCTGAACCAGAAACGAGCCACACCCACAGGTCTTCCTCATTACGTCCATGTGTTTTCTTTCTAAAACTCTTTTCTTTTCTACACTGTTGTTGCTAAATTGGACCTAGAAGAGAGAGAGTCATATTAAATAATATTATCAAGTAATGTGTGCACTAGCCACTGAAGATCCCAAGGTCGTGTGTTTAATGCAAGAAACTATGGGCAGAGAATGATAAATAAAATACAACCTGTTGATAAATTGGACTACTGTGGCCTTTCATATTCTCCTCGTCTGCCCAAGTCTTCTAAAATGTAAAAAGCAGAACCAAATGTCTGTTCTTGACGACGCCGTAAGATCTGACAGGCTACCTTGATCCTGCAGTGATAGGAACATCAAGGATGAGATAATAAATTTTACATCATGCCTTTCTGAATGTCTGTTGCAGTCCCATACTCACTAGTTTCCAATCTTTGACATTTGGGTTCTGCTTTATTTTAAAGGAAAAACAGGTTTCACCAGAAGGTAGAGCAACAAATAATAAAGCCACAGAAAGGCCTCTAACGTAATAAAATATTCATTTGTAACGAGTATGTTGTGGCAAGTGCTGTCACTTTGTGAAAATATAACATACACAAATGAGAGGGTGGAAAAACTCCTTTACGGTGCCTTATGTTTATTTTTTTAATGGAAAAATATCATTATCAGGCATATTCAGGAATTAGGACATTAATGCTTATTCAGACTTTAGGGAAAAAAGATGAAGAGCAAACAAAGAATATTTTCTAGGAATGACGTCCTTACATACACTTTTGCAAAAGTATTTTAATCTTCAATGGATATTATTATTCTTTTATTTTTTAAAAAAGGTTAAGAGCCAGTAAATAAAGTCAGAAAAACAATTTAAATCAACCAGTAAAAAAAGATGGGCAGAAGTCAGAAGATGAGGTTGTTTACAGCAGCGATATGTAAAATGCATTAATTATAGCAGAGTAAAGCTACAAACAAGAGATACTGCTCTGAAGCTCAGCACTTGAGTGCCGCTGGACCTTTGAAGTTTCTCGGTTTCCTTTGTTTCTTACTCATGAGGCAGGAGGACACAAAGGAGCAGCTAAGCTTTAACTTTCAGGGGACCTTTGGCTATTCACTCTACCACTGATGAGAAAGGAGATCATACATTTCCAGGGCTGCTCAGCCCAGGTTTTCTGGCTGCCCCTGCAGAGCCCTCGACTCCCCTTTCGGAAACCTGCTCCCGGATCTGGCCCTGGCTAAGCAAAAAGCCAAATGGCATTGCACTCACATCCAATTAACTTCCCATTTTCCACAATTACTGCTTTGCCAGGAGCAGGAAGATGCCCTCTGCAGGGAAAGCAGAGGCCGGCGGGAAGGGCTGGTGGATGCTCCCATAAGGCCCCTCCATGACCTCCGGGGCCTCGTTAGAAAGAGCCCGGGCCCTGTCCTTCTCCCGCCCTGCTTCCTTCCCAGGCTTTGAGAGCAGAGGTGCTGCATTTGGGGAGTGTCCTCATAGTAAGGAAGTTCTCGCAGTAAAGAAGAATGAAAGTAAGTCCAATAGGGAGGCAAAGGCATACTAAATTGTACCAAGTAAGAAAGTTTATAGTTAATAACTCATCCATCTGAAAAAGATGAATGCTGAGGTAAAAAAAAAAAAAACAGGTTATAAGGCTTTGAATGTACAGAGAACCTGAGGGCACATTTGGCAGTTCTGTATGCATTAGAATTAGATTGGACCCGGAGGTCTCAGACCAGGTAGACTGAGGACAAAGAGCACGAATTTGGTGAATGATGAGTTTGTACAACTGTAAATGCAGAGAATTCTAAAGCTGCCTGGATGTGATTCATGGAGAGCCAGGCATTTGGCGCCTGCCTGCCACTCAGATGGACATCTGGAGGGTGGGCAGGGCTTGGAGATACAATCAGAGTGCACCTGGACCGTGACGGCCCTGTGACCAACATCATGCGGAAGACAGGGAGTTACACACTCCTCCATGGGTTTCCAGAAAGGGCTAAGGAGCTCTGCTTCTCCACAGAAAGGAGCGATGAAATCACTAGGTCCATTTCAAGGTCTTTCCACAGAGGAAGAGAAAGTCTCACCACCAGAAACCTCAATGAGTTTCTCAGGATGCATTAATCCAGTCATTTTTTTTTTCCTGAAAATCACTCACTGATGCCATCTGCCAACTCCTATGTTCTAGGTGTTGAACCCGAGAGCAGAATAAGAATCTACTCTGGAGGTCAAGATAGTTATGAGACAGAAGCACAAATGTGAAAGATGTCAGTTTATGTGGTAGCTTCTGCCAAGTCTCATAAAGCCATTGAAGGTCACACATGAAGCCTGGAAGACCATATTTACCACATGGAAGCAGAGGAGAGGAGGGGCAAGAGAATCAGGAAAAAACAAGTCAGTGATTAGCTGGAATGAAAACTTGTTGTAGTCCTATTGTGTAATACAGAATTTGGCTGGCCTTTGTCCTTGTTCCTGGAGGCAGCCTCCCAATTCACAATCACTTGAGTTGCAGGAGTGAGGTCCTTTGGTATGGGCCCCTCAGACCACATCTGACGGTTTATGCAGGTGAGGTGACTCAGCATGGGGACCGTTGAAAAAGACCAAAAATGTGGGTAGAGAGCTGGCTCTGAGCCACAGGATACAGTCTGATCTCTGGAGTCAGGAGAGGAAGGGCTGGAGAATAGGTTTAAGCTCATGGCCAGGGTTTAATCCACCACACCTGCATAATGAGACCTCCATGAAAACTCTGTACACCATGTTTCCCTGGTTCACCATATTCTGTGTATCATTACACATTGATGTGCTGACTCCATGGGAGAGGACACAGAAGTTTTGTATTCGGGGGTCTTCTAGGCCTCACCCTGTGTGTCCCTTCTTTGGCTACTGTTGACTTGTTTTTTGTGTTGTTGATTATTTGTTTTGCTGTAATACAACTGTGATCATAAATGTTTTTCTCAGTTCTGTGAGTTATTCTGGAAGATTATTAAACATGAGTGAGGAATGGGAACCTCAAACTTGTAGCCAGTTGGTCAGAAGCGTGGGTGGTGAGGACAGTCTGTGGGGCCTGTACCCTAACCCTGTGGGGTTTGCTTCACTCTGGGAGCTTGGTGTCAGATCTCACTGTGGTCCAGTCTCTGATCTGTAAAATCTACTGCTTGGGTCATTTCTCCCCAACAAGAGAGGTGCTGAGTGCTCAGTCTGCCATGGAGACACTATTGAGGGCTGTGTGGTCCATGCTCGGCACTTGGCTAGGAACAGGGAGTCAGGGCATGTGGAGCACCTTCCCCTCCCAGACTGCAACAGGGCTGAGTAGAGTCTGGAAGCACAGCTGAGCCTGGGGTCTCTTGGGGTGTACAAGCTGGGAGTCATTGACAAGGATCAGTAGAGGGAGATTTCAGCTGCAAAGGATTGGCCCATATGTGGGAGAATAGACTTTCACTTTTCTGGGGTAAGCTTTCTAAATGGACATATGAAAACCTGCCTGTCAGTCAAAACCCTACTTGGAATTCTTCCCTACCATCTGCACAGAGCACAATGTTAAAGTTGAAAGCTGGGATCAATGCAGTAATTCTTCAAGCTACCTTCTCCATTTCTTTTGGACTCCAAATCAGAACGTGTGGCCTGAGCTCAGGAGGACCAAAAATTTGAAAGCATACTGCCCAGAAATTCAGTATGGATTGTCATTGTATTTATATGCACCCATACGGCAAAAACATGTACTTTTAAATACTCTGATTTTATAATCAACAGTCATTGAATATCAAACTGTAAAAACTTATGAGAAAAAAAACTCAAGAGGGATTTCAATTCAAGTGAACATTGTAAAAACCACATGAACCCTGCCCCAAGTCTAATGCATACTTATGCCAAATAAAATGTGCAAGACAAAAATTTTGGTACATTACGAGACTTGAAAGAAAGAAAGGGAAATCCCCAGGTGCTGGAAACAGAGAAAACCCACAGTTAGAGCGCCAAGTAGACTGGGAGAGAACTGAGTGGTGGTGGTGGCAGGTAGGGGTGTCTTTTAGGGCTGGAGGGTGGGGACCGGGGTCTAACCCGCACATGAGGGAATGAGCAGGCCATGGTACTGCCCCTGCAAGGACCCTGCACAACTGCCCTGCACAAAAGGTGGTATGAACAACCTGCCCACAGTGTGGAGGGGGCAGAAAAGCCTGTCTCTTCTTCAGGGTCTGAATGGAAACCGTATCTCTCATGAGAAACAGAAACCCAAATCTGTAACACACATGGGTGTCAAATCCTAATAAAATACTCATCTATTTAAAACAACACTCTGATTTGACTCACTCTAATTAAAGTCCCTCTGGGGGAACATTTCCAACAATGAGGGTTCTTGGGACTTCCACATGATTCTCTTAAGAAAAGAAAGATATCAAAGATAAACACACACACAAAATTACAAACCACATAGGAAACAGTCCACATGAAAAGGTGTCAGAAAAATTTAAGAGAAAAAGCAATCTAGAAAATTAACACAATATGAACTTGAGACAAAATAATTATATGAAAAAGTCCTGAAAATAATAACATAAATAAATGCATAGAAAACATTGAAGGAAAGAAAAAATAAATAATATTAGGAATGAATAAGGAATATAAAAACACACACAGAGCAATCCTTCCGGGTCCTCTCCCACTATGGAAACTTCTCTGTCTTCTCACTTTCAAGCAAACACACACACACACACACACACACACACACACAGAGAGAGACTTACAATATTGCAAGAGAAACAAGATTGGAAGACATAAATAAAATGAATTGTTTTTAGAAAAAAATACAAAAATGCCAAAATTGAATTGAAACAAATAGAACCTGACTATACTTGTGATCATTAAAGTTAAATCTGTATTCAAAAATCAACTCTTATGAAATGCACTAAACCCAGATGGTTTAAATACTGCTACCATAGCTTCAAGCAATAGCTATTTCCTATCTTATGTAGATTTTCCTTGTAGTCTAGATCCACAACTTATTTTAGAGATTAGGATATTATTTTGATAATAAAATGAGGCAAAGAAATATAGTAAAAATAAATGAATTTCATTTCTCAAAAAATATTAGCAAACTGAATCTAACAGAGGAAAGTAATTTTTTAAAAATCTCATGACCAAATATGATCTATCCCACAAATGGTTCCATATCAGAAAGTCTATCAATATAATTCACTCTACTAAGAGATTAAAGGGAGGGAAAAAAAAAAACCAACAACCCAGTAACAGCTTAGAGATTCAAAATAACATTTGTTCCATTCAACATTTAAAAAATTTTAAGAATTCAGGAAGAAAATTTCCTTAACTCAACAAAGGTTATCTACTAAAATCCTCCAGCAAAGATTATCTTTTAAAAGATAAAATATTGAAAATGTTTTCTAAAAGTTTGGGAAAAACTATACCTACCATAACTTCTTTTATTTAATACTGTATTGAAGATCCTGGGTGCAATAAAAAGAAAAAGCTATGTAGGATTAGAAAGTGAGAAAACAACTATTCACAGCTGCAGATGATATGTTTGTCTATATGGAAAATCTAAGAGAACTGACAATCAAACAATTATAACTAATACAAGACTCCAAGGATACAAGATCAAAATACTAAGCAATGTGCCTAAACACCAGCAACAACCAATTCTAAAATAATTTTAAATAATTAGAATTTAATTTAAAAACAATTTCAATCATGTTAATCTACTTAAAACATTCAACAAAAATATTTAAGACCTTTATATTTTAAAAAATAGGAAAACTTGAATGTCAAAGGACTATCTAAATAAATGAGGATACATACCAAGTAAGTAGATGAGACAACTCAGTATTGTAAATAGACATGCATCACTTAACAACAGAGATATATACTGAGAAATGTATCATTAGGTGATTTCATTGTTGTGTAAAAATCATAGAGTGTACTTACACAACCTACATAGTAGAGTCTACTACACACCTAAGCTATATGGCATGGCCTATTGCTCATAAGCTACAGATCTGTATAACATGTTACTGTAATAAATACTGTAGGTAATTGCAATGCAATGGTGAGCATTTGTGCGTCTAAACATAAAGAGAGACAGTAAAAATATGGTATTGTAATCTTATAGGACCACCTCTATATATGTAGTCTGTCATTGACTGAAACATCATTATACAGTAATGACTGTATGTCACTTTTGTTCAAACTAAGCTATATATTAAATAGAATTTCAGTAAGAAACACATCCAATCTTTTTCATAAACTTGACAAGCTCCTCTGGAAAATGATTTTAGAATAAGGGATATATAGATAATTTTGAAAAAGAATGGGGGAGGATTGCAATTCACCTTAACCATTGTCAAAACATTACAAAACTATTAGGACATGAAAAGTCTACTATGTGCCATAGTGGGTGAATATTCTAGCTGTAGCAATGAGTGAGATAGGACACTAAGAGTGCATGAGGTCTGCTTCCATTAACCTTCACCTTTGGGAATGACTTGGGAAAAGGGGCTGGGAGAGGGTCTGAGTGCCAAGGTTTCTGTCCAGAGCTGGATGGTGATATTACACAGTACAGTCACCTGGTGAAATGTAAATGGACTGTGCACTTGAGATCTGTGCACTTTATATAGATTATACTTCAATAGAAATTTACATATAAAATAAAATGAGAAAGTTGAATTGAAAAAGAAAATTATCAAGGTATTGGAAAAATTGACAAATAGAACCAGTAGAATAAAATTGAGAAGCCAGAAACATAATTATACACATGGGGGAAGTGGCTATACAACAAATGTGAAATCACACATCAGATGGAAAAAAGGTATTTTGACTATTAAATACAGGTGTCAGGACAATTCCCTACCTAAGCAGAAAGAGATAAAATTCAATCCCCATCTTATAACAACAAGAAAAAATTCCAGATGGATTAAAGGCTCTAAAATTTTAGAAAAAGATATGGTTAATATTTTTATGACATCAGTTATAGAGAAATGCCATGACTGAAACCCAAAGACTCTAAACTGCAGAGGAAAATATTGACTGAAAATTCTATGTATAAAAGATATCATGTCAAAAGATAAAAGATAAGTTATATCTTTGTGTTTTTTTTTGTTTTTTGTTTTTTGCTTTTTTTGAGTTGGAGTCTCACTCTGTCGCCCAGACTGGAGTGCAGTGGCCGCTCCCGGCCACCGCAGCCTCGACCTGCTGGGCTCTGGCGATCCTTCCGCCTCAGCCTTCCAAGTAGCTGGAACTACAGGCGCCTGATACCACGCGCAGCTAATTTTTTGATTTATTGTAGAGATGAGGTCTCACCACGTTGCCCAGGCAGGTCTCGAACCCGTGGGCTCAGGCAATCCACTCATCTCAGCCTCCCAAAGGCACGGGATTACAGGCTGAGCCACCAAGCCCGGCTAAGCTATATCTTTATTTTTGCAACTTATGTAGTGTACTGATAAAGAGCTAGTACTATTCAAATATATTATAGTATTCAAATATAGCATTATTCAAATATAATACCATGTATAATATTATACTATGTGTGATATATATAGTCCTCATATATGAATATGGAATTTATATATAAATAATCATATTTATATATGTATATGTAATATATACATTTATATAATATATAAGCATATGGTATTTATAACATATAACATAATATATTATATAAAATAAGATATATTTATGTTATCACAATCACATGTAATATATAAAAATATGTATTTGTAGAATAATAATACAGATATAAGGAACACTTACATTTCAATAATAAAATAACACAAATCCTACCATAAAAATTAAAGTGTTCCAACAAGCAATTCACTAACATAGAACAAGGACACTTGAATGGCTAATAAATCCATAGAAAGCTGTTCTGCTTCAGTAGTAATCAAAATACAAGTAAATAAAAATTATAAGATACATTTTATGATCATCTTTTTGGGATAAACTAAAAAAGTCTGGTAATAATTAAATTACATTGTGAGGAAATAGGATAAATGTACAAGCTGTATAAATATTCTGAAGTAGAGGAATGATGGATAAATTATTATGTAACACCACACCACAGTTAATGTAAATGAACTAGATCTAAAGTATTAATGTGGGTACATCCTCAAAATATAATTTTGAGTGAAGTAACACATTCTAAAAGGATAGTTACAGTGTGAAACCAATCATGAAATAAGTCCAGAGCATTCTGTTTTTTTTAAACAAGGCCTCACTCAAGGGAAATTGGTTTACCCAAGCTTAACTGACCTAGGTTATTGGAAATACCCAATTCCAATCCCCTATGGCCTTTATCTCACTTAAAGGAGAAAACAAAAATGCTGAGAAGCACTTGTGAAGGTCACAGCCCAAGGGAACAGCCTCAGAAACAACTGAGACCTAATCACAGGGCTGTAGGATGCTTCTCCTCCCTTCACGTCTTAACCACCAATATCAGTAAGGCTCCCCGTACACTAAGAGGGAGTTACAGATAAAAGATACAAGCACATCTCAGGCCTTATTTAAGGAGAAGTCTCTAGGGAAACCCAAAGAAAACTAGGGAGACAAAATAAGGATGCCAGAGGAAATTTTAACCTACAACCTAACTCAGATCCAGATAAAGATAAAACATAACACTAAAGGTCTATCTATCTTAGTCCCTCTTATCTGATACATCATGTCTAGCTTCCAACAAAAATAGTACAAGACATGCTAAAAGAGGAAAAAATTATAGTTGTGGAAACAAAGAACCAGATTCAGACATGACAGCGATGCTGGAATTATCACCAAGAATCTAAAATAGCTATAATTACTATTCTAAGTACTCTAATGAGAAAAGTGGACAACATGCAAGAACAGTCAGGTGACTTGAGAGATAGAAACTCTAGGAAAATATCAACAGGAAATGATAGAAATAAAAAACACTGCAACAGAAGTGATGAATACCTTCGATGGGCTCATCAGTAGACTAAACAAAGAGGAGGAAAGAACCAGTGAAATGACATGTCAGTAGAAACTCCTCAAACTGAAAAGCAAAGAGAAAAAAAGAATGAAAAGGATGAAACAGAATAGCTAAGAACTATGGGACAATTACAAAAGGTGTCACTTATGTGTAACAAGAATACCAGAAGGAGTATAAAAAGAAAGGGAACAGAAGACATATTTGAAGCAATAATGGCTGAACATTTTCAAAATTAATGCCCTGCACCAAACCACATATCCAGGAAGCTACAAGAACAGCAGGCAGGATGAATACCAAAAGGACCCAACAACAACAAAATTCTACAAACTACAGCAAAAATCAAAGATAGAGGGAAAAAAAAACCTTGTCCATTGAAGCATAAGGATAGAATTACATTTGACCTCTTTTTAGAAACCATGCAAGCAATAAGAGAATGAAGTAAAATATTTTAAAGATTAAAAGAAAACAACCACCAACCTAGAACTCTGTATCCAGTGAAATAATCCTTCAAGACTAAAGATAAAAATACTTTCTTAGGCAAACGAAAATATAGGGAATTTGTCAACAGTTAACCTGTCTTGCAAGAAATGTTAAAATAAGTTATTTAGAGAGAAGAGGGAAACAATGTCATTCAGAAACTCTGATCTACACAAAGAAGCTGCAGGTACTAGGAAAAGCACTCCAGATACCACAGGGAAGAGCCAGTGCAAAGGCCCAGTGTAATGCTCACTTGGAATGACTAAGGAACAGTAAGAAAGTTAGGGCAATTGAAACAGACCTACCAGTTACTAAGGGAAGTTGACAGCAAGAATAAAAAAATACATTATCTATATTATCAATAATTGCTGATTGCTTTTATCTAAGTCATTTTTAATAACGTTACTATAAAAAATTTGAAAGCTGCAAAAAGTCAATATTAGTCTCTTGAAAAGTCTATGGCCAAAGAGATATCTGGGTGCTTGGGCCCCCCAAAAAAGAGGAACTAAGATCATAGGAATTTAGTTATTTTAAAGTCAGCTCTAAGTCTTTGCTATTATTTATCATGTGACTCTTCCCAATAATGCTTTTTTTCCTGCCAATGATTAAACGCATATTGAAAAGACAGGCTTCCCTCAGCCATGTATGGCTCCTTTATTAATTCTGGTATCTTGTAACACTCTTATAAATAACATAGTTTTGAATTCTTTGTGTAAAAAATTACCTGCTTTAAACTTTAGTGGAGACCAATGTCAAAAGTAAGACATATGTATTAAAAGACTCCAAAAGATTTTGAAACCGGACACACAGCTTTGCCTATGAATCACTCTAAGAGGTGCCTCTGTCTTGTAATGAGATGCACCAAGAAGTCACAGGCACTAAAAATACCTACTTTATGTGCAGATTTTCTTTTTTTTTTTATTTTGAAATTGTGGGGTACAATTCAGGGTTAGGTATACAAGTGTTCATTGTGCAGATATCCTTATTGATGAGGTGTGCCCCCCCTTCCCCGGGTGGATATCGACTACCGTCAATCCCAGCTTCCCACCTCCCAGCCCTCCCCCCCGCAGTTTCCTGCTACTTTCAATCCCTTTCCTACAGTAATACGGTAGTTGTTCCACTTATGAGTGAGAACATGTGATACTCATCTCTCTGTTTCTGTGAGAGATCACTCAATATTATAAGCTCTAATTCCATCCACGTTGCTGTGAAGTTCATGATTTTGTTCTTCTTTATAGCTGCATAATGTTCCACTGTGTATATGTACCACATTTTTTTATCCAGTCCTCTTTTTATGTGCAGATTTTCTATTCAAAGAAACCAAATGTATGAAAAAGAAGTCAAAGGAAGGGAAATATGAAGACCGGAAGCTCAACCCACCACACCACCATGGTTAATTCTCTTTATCCAGCATAATGTAATGCCAGGCAGCTTTGGCTGATTAAATCTTCCCATTAATGGTGAACCATTTCAAAGCAAAACAAAACACATCTCAGAATTGGGCAAGTTCAGGTACAAACATGTGGTATGAGCTATGTTGTTCTTGATAGTGAGCTGGGTAATGTACTCTCTACCAAAAACATGAATCTTGAGTTCAGAAAGAATAACTGCAAAATAATAGTAAATATAATATCTCTGTTTACTTCTGTTGCTTTTAACATTGTTGCTATATCCCTTCACAGTTGATTATATGCTATGATTTCACTTTTTTGTTGTTTATTGCTCTTGCTCCTCCATACAGACTTCTGGAAGAGAGGAATATGTCAAGTTTATGGTTTCCTACAGGACCTGGCTGTCCTGAACACACAGCAAGTGCTTGATATGCACCTCTTTGTTAAGAATCCTGACAGGTCTCTATCACAGCATCTTAGGGCCATAGTCCTCCTGTCCATCATACTGGGAAAGAAAGGGAGTGCTGGCTTGCAAGGATTTATGGCTGACACTGCTGGAAAACAGGTTTCATAAATGCCTATGAATTTATTTATATTATACTGTTGTCATTATTTAAAAAAAAGATTTTCACAGCTTCCCCCTTTACAAATTCTATATTTAAATACAAAATTAAGCCGGGCTCAGTGGCTCAGCCTGTAATCCCATGTTTTGGGAGGCTGAGGTGAGTGAATTGCCTGAACCCGGGTTTGAGAGCCACCTGGGCAACTTGGTGAGACCTCATCTCTACAATAAATCAAAAAATTAGCCGGGCTGTGGTAGCACGCGCCTGTAGTTCCAGTTACTTGGAAGGCTGAGGCAGAAGGATCGCCAGAGCCCAGCAGGTCGAGGCTGCAGTGGCCGGGAGCGGCCACTGCACTCCAGTCTGGGAGACAGAGTGAGACTCCAACTCAAAACATAAATAAATACATAAATACAAAATTAAATATATTTGTGAAGGTTCTGGAATCCTTCAGTATGTAAGACATCTGGCCATTCTAAGGCAGAGACCAAAAAAAGTGGAGCAAAATGAGATGCAAGATGCATTTAAAAAACTCCTGGCAAGAGTATAATCCCAGCTACTCTGCAGGTTGAGGTGGGAGGATCACTTGAACCAGGGATTTCGAGGCTATAGTGTGCTATGACGGTGCCTGTGAATAGCCACTGTACTCCAGCCTGGATGGCCTAGATCTATCTCTTAAAGAAAACAATGTTTGCTTAAACTTCTGGTGATTTAAATAATGTGCTATGTGAAGGAGAAAACTTTTCTCTAATCAAAGTGAGCAAATTCAGGGCTTTAATGCAATGCGCAGTAAAGATTATAATATTTACTAATGACATTCTTACCTCTTAAATCATATGTACTATGTGCTCACATGGTAAACAACACTACAATCAGGGCAATCAGGGATTGGGGAACAGACATCAGAGAGACTTTTATTTTTGCTGCCTAACTTTGAAGGGTTGCTAAGTGTTTCAACAAAAGGATTCACCATCCATAGTGTCCACTGTACCAAGGTCTGGGCAGGAGGGAATCGTATTTGCACAGCAGACATGGCTGAGAACCAGAAAGAGAAGGGCCTGACCTCACCTCAAAGGCCGTCTGTATTAAAGAGGCCAATTTTTTAGTGAAAGTTAGGTTGCCAGGGAGTGTAACTTGACATTTACAAACCTACTTGCAAACCTTTGTCCTAAATTCCAGGGCGCCAGAGTAAGCAAGCCATCTGGAAACCACTGGCAATTCTGAAAAGACCCACCATCGCTTCAGAAAGGACACTTCACAGTGAGATGAAAGGTGAGAAACACACAAATAATCCAGCATAGATGATTCAGTATTTCATGATTACATAAAGTATATGAGATTAATGTATTGTCACTGACTCAAAATAATTTGTTGAACACCTAATATAGGCAGAGCACTTTACTAGATACAGCGGGATGTGAAAAAAACAAAGAGAAAGGTCATAATACCACAGACCACAATGAACGGATTATAAAAATTATATCTTATATTTATATAGTACATCATGGCACACTCCATTTCCATAAAAGTAATTAACCCTCAAAGCAGCCCTGTGTGTTTAAGATAAGAGAGTTTAAAATAACTTTATTTGAGTTTTACGATTTTATAAACCAACAACCGAAGAAATGTCCAAAAAGTCTTTGGTTAAATAAAAAATGATTGAGTGGCACAGAAAACAGGAAGAGAAATTTCTAAGCTCATGTATCTAGCAGATCCACTCCTGGGGAGATGAGAGGTGAAAAAGCAGAATGAGAAAGAGGTGTGGGATCTTGGGATAGGAGGACATTCTTATTAGCTACTTAATCAGCACAAGCTTCTGTGTTGCCGTCTACTTTCAGACTGCGTACCTCTTGAGAAATTTATAAAAACCAAAAAAGCACTCCAATGTGTGTCTTTCTTGTTTCTACTAAACAGATAATACTTTGAAGCTCAGTCTAAATTATTTGTACCCCAAAGAGAAAACAGTATTTGGGGGCTCAGGAAGAGTCAGCCTCCAGTTCACAGGTAAGAGCAGAGAGCTCTGCGCTTAGTCATTGTAAAGACTCCACTTAAATCAAATTCAACAGAGGAGAACAGACTGCAGTGAAGTAGTAATGTGGGGAGGGGGACCTGAGCTGCTGGGACAGTGAGCTAGTTCAGGGGACCAAGAGGAGAGATTGTTCTCAGAAACAGCATCTAGGGTGTTAGAGGCCCAGGTGACTATTTTCCCTGCTGCCTGGAAAAGATATCCTTTCCCGCAACACATGAGCCAACAGATGTCGGCTTAGCTGACTAAGTACAGAAGAGTATTTTGCAGAAATGTTACCCTCTTCTCTACAAAAGCACGGTGAAGATTCTGTGAGAAGCATTAAAGATGGGAAAAATTCTGAACAATGAAGGGTGGCCAGAAATAATAACAGCAATTTCTAATTCTTTAGGATCCACTTGAGATTTATATCAATAATCATCGTTTAGTTATAGTTTAAAGACGACCTCCCTAAATTTTTTAAAAAACTAATGCTATCCACTTAAACTCTCCTGGGCTGAACTTACACATATATATGATATTGATCCCTAAACCAATGAGGGATTTAAGCTGAAACCATCCAATGGTGAAAGTATAGCTAAACACCTGAGATCTGACTTAGCTTAAAGAAAAGTTTATGGCTTCTGGAAAACATTCACAAAACGTGCAGCATTCATGTTCTCTGTTTCCAGCAGGCAGTAACAAATCAGTGAAGCTGAGCTAGTTCCTAGGTCAGGTGGCTCCAAACGGCTGGAGAAATATATTTTTTATTTAAAAAGTAACTGCAAGCCAGGCTTGGTGGCTCAGCCTGTAATCCCGCACTTTGGGAGGCTGAGGTGAGTGGATTGCCTGAGCCCGCGGGTTCGAGACCCGCCTAGGCAACTTGGTGAGACCTCATCTCTACAATAAATCAAAAAATTAGCCGGGCGTGGTAGCATGTGCCTGTAGTTCCAGCTACTTGGAAGGCTGAGGCGGAAGGATCGCTGGAGCCCAGCAGGTCGAGGCTGTGGCGGCCAGTAGCGGCCACTGCACTCCAGTCTGGGCGACAGAGTGAGACTCCAACTCAAAAAAAAAAAAAAAAAAAGTAACTGCAAAGATGCTTACATTAATCAGATTTCCAATTTTTCACTTTTCTGTGGTAAAGATCCAGCTACCCAGATAAAAGCCACTGGAAGCATCCTGAATCCCTTGATAATGTTGGCCATTTGTCAGCATTTTAAATATTTACATCGATAATAAGATACAAGAAGCAGAATGTAGAAAAGAGAGTACAAGAATTGAAGAGGTGTGCCCCAGAATGTGGATATGGCTGGTATATTAGAGAGAGTCTTTGAGTTGGAATACCTTTTACAAATATTATTTAGCACACACTTCCTGTTTTATAATTGAAACCTAAGGGACAGAGAGAACAAATGACTTGCTAGTTATTGCACAGCTAATGACTCCACTTAAACCCCCAAATCCTTGAGCCCTAACATTGCCTTTCAAGGTTGCTCTTCCCGTGACTGGAGTTGACCCTTGGCTTTCTTACTGTGGCGTACCCTCAACACCATGGGACATGAGACCCTAGCTGATCTCTCAAATCCTTGAGCCCTAACATTGCCTTTCAAGGTTGCTCTTCCAGTGACTGGAGTTGACCCTTGGCTTTCTTACTGTGGCATACCCTCAACACCATAGGACATGAGACCCTAGCCGATCTCTCAGAATGTGGCACATTATGTGGTAGGTTCAAGGTTAAAGGAAATTGGGACTTCGAAAGGTTGTGGCTGTAAGAACCCAGACAGGATGCCCAACTGTGCATCAGAACAGAGGGGGAAGCACTTCACTTTGGCAGACTCTTGTGTTTTCTGATGCAGATTTCCTAAACTGACATTTTAAAGAAGGTGGGATGAGTTTCGCTGCAGCAATGCCTCACCTGCTATTTAAGCACTGAGCTCTTGTTCTCCTTCCTGGTTTGTGTACCACTAGCTTTGTACCAGTTCCATCAATGTGCCAAGAAGTCCATCTAAATCCATCGATGCTTATTTTGAATTTAACCTTAATCCTTTAGGATCAGTAGAGGGGCAGGTAGTCGGGCTTACACAGGGAGGTGAGTTGCCACCAAGGAGGACAAGTCTGGCATCCCCCACTGGAATGAAGCCTCCAGAGACATTCGGCTCAAACCCTATTCCATTCCTCTCTCCTACAAATTCATGTGTTCACAGAACAACATTTGCTGGGTGCTTACTCTTTGTATAACATGCTAGGCTACTTTCTTCACTGATGAATGAAATAGACCCCATGAGCAGGGCTTAGCAGGAAAGAGATAATGGGCACTGGAGTCAGAAAGACCCATGTTAAAACCCAAGCAACCACCTTGAGCAGCTCAAGAGCCAAGGGCAGGTCACTTCATTTCCTTTCCCTCTCAAAGAGCTTTCAACTTAGGAGAAAATAATGAGGGACATACACAATAATGTCCAAGGCAAATTGTGGGAAACACAACAAAAGGGGCAAAACACTTTCCTAGATCTCAGACAAGAGGCGGCCACTTGTGCTGTGCATGGGTTGCCCATAGTCAAGGAGGCATGGGAAAGGGGACAAGGCATATCCAGCATTCCAGAGCCAGTGACATCCTAGAGGTGTCCAGGAGGGCAAGCCGCTGAGTGTAATGGTTACATGAGGAAAAGCAGAGGACCAGTCTGGAAAGGGTAGCTGAGGGCAAGCCAGGCAACAGAACACAGACCAACATCCAGTCTAGGCTTGCTTCAGTACAAAATGGGCAACTTGAAAGCTTTCAAATGAGTCCATGACACATGAGAGTAACATTACAGGAGGATGAACAGGAGCAGTGCAGGGAACTGGGGTTAAGGGTACTGAGCAGATGGAACACAGATAAAGCAGATTCTTGTTCAGGTATGAGGCAGAAAGAGCCAGAAGTGGACCAAGGGGCTAGGAGCGATGAGGACAAAGAGGACAGATGGATATTGAAGGTGGCCCAGAGAAGTTCATGTGAGCTTTCTTCCAAGCAGTTTTTCTCTGTCTAAATAAAAACACATTTATATGCATACACACATACATAAATGTGGTGACATACTGTTCTTTCAACTTTTCTGTGTATATACTTTCATAATAAAATGTTGAGAAAATGGTGCCTTTCCATCTTTGCACCATGAGAACTCTACAGCATCAAAAACTTCATTTTTCTTGCAGACTGTGTAGAAATGCATGGAGGAGCGTGCTCTACTCATCTAGAATATAGGTCCTATTAGTCGCAAGTGTCTCCTCCCCATCCTCACATCACCTCATTTTCTTAGCCTTAAGTTCTCTTAATAGCAGGGCAACATGGCTTGACTCTGAAACTTGAATGATACATTTTAAGGTGAGTTAGTTACAATGAAATAATGTGAGTGCCCATAGCTCTATCAGCATCATCACTATTCATCATCACCATCGTCACCAACATCACCATCACTATCATCATCGCCATCACTGTCCTTTTCACCATCACCTTTATCATCACCATCATATTATCACCATCATCAGCATCACCAGCATCAGCATCTCCACCTTACTGGTGATGAATTTCTTGGTGGAAACCCCTCTACTTTATTCTGACTATATAGTTTTGTTCCACTTAATGTTTATAAATAGACATGTTTACATGGTTCAGAGATCACTCTTATATTTCTAGGAACAAAGTATGAATCAGGAATCCATCTACTCATATTCTACTCATTAAAAATATCAATATTAATAGCAGTCAACATATACTGCATAATTATTCAGCTCTTATGTCATAATTTTCTATCACACCAGCTCACAGCTGACCACAGATCATAGAAATTTGGTGTACTCAGTGATTATTTGTTACAACGTAGCTATTACCTTTGGATCCCACAGAAGTTGAAAAGAAAAGAATGGTCTAGACACATATTAATTCATTGCTAATGGCCCCATTTTATTAGGAGAAAAATAAATTAAATGTACAGTCATGGGCACATCTTGATTAATACAGCAAGTGTATTCCTGAAAAGGTCTGTCTAAGCCACAATACTTTTTAAATGGTCTAAGAAAGGTTACTTTTTAGAACATTGTTGGTAGAACATTGTTGGTATCACAGTATCTAAAAGAGTAGAAACAGTCAATGAAAGCAAACTCCATAGATTATCCATGTTTTTAAGTAATTGAGCTTATATTTCTGTCTTCACTACAACAAAAAAAAACCATAACTCACCGCACGAGACTTCTAAGATAGATGTTGACAATATCTGTGGGTGCAATTTTTTTTTCTATTTCTTCAGCTCAGTGTCCTCCAAACTTATCAGTGAAAAAATGAAGTCAAGGGGAGGCAAGTAGGGGGTGAGGGTTTAAAACTACCTGTCGGGTACCATGTTCACTCTCTGGGGATGGAGACACCAGAAGCCACATTTTCCCCAGGATGCAGGATGCCCCTGTCACAAACAAGTGCCCATGCTCTGTACCCCTGAATCTAAAATTTAAAGAAAATTAAAAAGCAGATCAAAAAGAGTAAAATATACTTATTGCAAAAAAGGAAAGACTCAAGCAGACATTCAAACTAAAGTTTAAGGTAAATATAAAGTGGCTTTCCAATTGTTGAGATTTGCATTTCTCTTATAAAACAAAAATAGGGTTTAGAAAAACTGTCATTTATCTCCTTCTATGCCACTAGGAGATCCTTAAAATTAATAGCATTGTTAGTTATTGTAGCCTGCTGTTCATGGGTATTATGTAGTATATGGATATTCTTGGGGAGCTTTGAGTTCATCATGGCTCTTGAATATGAATTTGAACTATCACCGAGGTCACTGTAATTCAGTTTTGGGGGAAGAATAAAATTATTGTAATGCAAAAATAAAAATGAAGTCACAGTAACTTTGATACCTAAGTTTTCTTGACTCACACCTGCAGAGTCTCAGGCCAACTGCCTCTGGAAACTTCTCTGAGATGTCAGCAGTATTGCTGGGCCTTGGTCTCCCCGGTCACACTGTGCTCGGTGACTCTGTGTAAGGTGAGGGGGAGGAAGGCCTCCTTCCCTGCAGAAGGCTCAGAGTAGCCCAGGACCCCCAGCACCATTCTGTCCCTTCCACTACCCTTCCAAGCCTGTCTGCAGCCCTTCAAGTTCCTGTCTCCCCAAAAAGAAAAACCTCTTCTTTCTTCTAAACACTTGTTCATGCGAAACAGATATTTGAAACACAGAGGTCCTCCCAGCCCCATCTAGATTCAGGCTGGCCTGGGTCCTCCACTCCTACCCAGGGATTTCCAGAAGTCACTTGCCTCTGCGCAGAGGTATGGGAAAACAAAACTCACCCCTCAGTGGAAAGTCCCCTGGGAGTATGCCATGGGGAGTTGACATGCCCTGGGCATTTGTTTCCCTCTTCCAGTTTCTGACCAAAGGATAAAATCCCAGAGGTACTGGTGAGCATATCCAAGAAGTCACAGGAGCTGGTGATGCCCATGGTGGGCATATGTGTGGGGGGGGGGTAGGGGGAAGCAACACACTGTCTCCAAGGGCCCCATGTTGGAAAACCTCAGCCAGCTCTAACAGCTTAATTCTGTTGAAAACATTAAGCTCTGGACTCTCTTGTTGATGTGAGGGAGCACAGTGGAGAGGAATGGAAGCTGTCCTGTATTAGCTCCAGACACAGCTCAGTTCCTAAGGAATTATGTGACTTTAGGGGCAGGCAAGGTCAGGTAACACAGCCCTCTACTCAAAGGTCACAACTCGCCATGGCTTTCAGGAACTGCAGGCCTGGCCTTGCCCTCTCCAAGTCTGTCTGTGTGCACCCCCATCAGGGCTTCACACATCGCCCTGAAGTGAGGTGTTTAGAGGTTTCTTGCAAACCAGTCCCAAGGACAGCAAAAACAAATCCTCCCTGGCGGCTGATCGCAAGTCGAATTGTGTGTCTGTTTCAGCGAAGCCAGAAAAATGGCTAACTGAATCACGTCCCTCACACTTTCCCTGGCAAACGCCTGCCACCTTTATCTTTTCCCATTTTGGTGACATTCAGCACTGATTACAAAGTGTCTCAGCTGGTAATAAGTTCACTTCATTTTTCTTCAAATGTGTTTTTTTATTCAGTTCACAGATGAATCCAATTAGCATATCATTGTGACTGATTAAATATGCCTCATGTAAATTTACATGTCAAAATACACACTGTACTTAAACAAGGAGACCCGACTGCCAGGCATCTGTAAACAGCTTTGCAGGCACGGCAAGCTCCAGACACAAAAGCTAAAATTTAAATTTGCAATGACTACCTGGTAGAGAGGGAAGAAGAGAAAAAAGGTAGTGTTACTCATGCATGAGGGGAGGGAATGAATATAGACATTTGTCTCTCTTTGTCTCTGAAGAGAAGCCATTGACAAGAGATTCCCCATCTGTATTCGAGGCTGCCACATCCAATTAGCTCATCAGGTGATGGAAATTTGGCCTCTGATCCAGAAAGTCCCTGTGCACTAAAGTCGAGACTGTTTCAAAGAGATTATATTATCTTAGACAGCAGGATTAAATTAATATGGCAATGACTTCTACTGGAGGAAATTTTTTTGTTAAACATGTGCTAATGTTTATTATGCATAGCATTTTCTATCATAAGTGATCTTCTTTGATGTTCTATTCATTTGTTCATTGGTTTCCAACTTTAGAAGGAAGCAAAAAAAAAAAACCAAAACACATATGAAAATTGGATTGCAAAAGTTGAAGAAAGATAGAAAGCCTTAATTGGATTCCTCTAGAAGCAGAGACTACAGGTTTTGCGGGTTATTTGGGGGAAATTCTTTTTTTTTTTTTTTTTTTTTTGAGTTAGAGTCTCACTCTGTTGCCTAGGCTAGAGTGCAGTGGCATGCTGCTCACGGCCACCACAGCCTCGACCTGCTGGGTTCAGGCGATCCTTTTCCCTCAGCCTTCCAAGTAGCTGGAACTACAGGTGTGCGCTACCATGCCCAGCTAATTTTTTGATTTATTGTAGAGCTGAGATCTTGCCATGTTGCTCAGGCTGGTCTCAAACCTGTGAGGTTAAGGCAATCCTTTCGCCTCTGCTTCCCAAAGTGCTGGAATTACAGGAGTGGGCCACCACACCCGGCTGGAAATTCTTAAAGTAATAAAATGATATTAGTTTGGTTTATCCATCTACCACCAAAAGTGCACAGTCTCCCAGGGAGGCACTAAGCCGCCTCCACCTGGGGGATGGAGAAGGGGTTGTCAATTCTTTGCCTCATGTGGGGGCCACAGAGGAATGCCCTACTTGCCTCCTCAAGAATTGCACAATTGGCCACAGCCCTGTGACCCCTCTGGGTCCCCTGCCTTCCCTCGGAGGCCACACTTTGCCCAGGCTGCCCCAGCCAAGGCCGCAGCACCCTGGGACTATGGGGTCAGCTCATTCCTGGCTGCTGAGACTTTCTTAGACCTGTACCTCGATGAGGCTCCTGCCTGGGGTCTGAAGGCTCTGTCCCACCCTCATCCTTCACAGGCCGTCCCTGTCAATCCCATCCCTTCATCTGCTTCTCAGAGGACCTGGCTGGCGTGTCACCCATACCTACAATCTGTCTTTGCCTTTCACCATTGTCTTAGTCCCATGAGGGGATTATCTTTTCAATTTCAATACACGTGATTTTCATAAGCTAGGCTAGAGCGATTTTTATGGCTGGGGAGACATGGGTTGTCTGTGAAGAAATTTCTGACAGCAAGCCCTTACCACCAGGCCCTCTGCAGTGAGGACCCAAGGGTACGTGCACAATGAACATTTGTATGCCTAACCCTGAATTGTACCCCACATCTTTAAAGTAAAACATGGAAACTGTACAGAAACCTTCCAACTGGAGTGGGTGAGCAGTCAATAACTGAGGGAGAAATACTCGTGGGCTCAGAACAATGGCCTCTAAGAGGGATGGGACAGGGCATAACCGGGGGGCCTCTGCACCTTCTCACAACCTCAGCTGACCTGGATGTAGCTTTCACTGCCTCATTATTGAGCAGATGAAGAGGGTAGACAAAAGCAGAACAGCTTATTCAAAAAGGAGGAAAAGAAAGAAATATTCATGACCAACTTCAAATATGGGACATTCCAAAGAGGAATGAATATAATGACAAAATGAACAAAAAACAAATTTTCCTGGTGTGTTTTATAAAAACACACTTAAAGGGGTTAAATTTGTTTCATGTGGTAAAAGAAAGGCATTTAAACATAACAGGCATTCTCCAGAAAGCTGCATATAAATAAGTTTCTTTTAATTTAAATAACATTCAAACCTACTGTGGAAGATTCAAAGAAACCCTAGAGTGTGGAATCCTATAGAGAATTCATTTCCAAACATATTTGGGCTAAAAGTTAATGCTCAGATTTGAGGCCCCCTCGAAGTGGGGTACATCCATGTGGAAGTGACATCATCATGGCTCTTGGGGATCTTCTGGTGCATGTACTGATTAGGCCATGCTCCTGTGCTGAGACCAAGAGGAAAACTGCTGGAGGCCAGGGAACCACAGGACATTGCTCACACAAATAAAGGCTACACCTTTTCTGTGGATATTTGGAAAGGTTTCTATGCTGGGAAGGAGGACAGAAAGAGAGGAAGATGAAAGGGGAAGAACAGACGTTTATGGGCTCTTAAGTGCGGAGCCCTCATCTGCCAACTGAGTCCAGAGTCTAAGAAACACACCATTAGATTACTTTCCGCAGATGATTATTCATGCAACAAACATTTCAGAACACCTTCATATGCCAGCAGGCCGGGCTCTGTAGTGGCAACCCCTCCTCCCCAGAGTCTAGCAACCATGGGACACCCCACAGCAGGTCAGGCAGAGGGGTCACGCCCCACCGTGCTGCCTATCTGACACTTCTGCTCATAGCCTCCACCTACCCCAACCAAACACAGCCTGCAGATGCGCTGGTCCTCCTCCCGTGACTGCAGCTGGCAGACCTGGGAGTGCAGGGTGGGGAGGGAGGGGGGATTTTTTTCTGAACTGTTTCCCCTCTGATCAATCCATCACCACATCCCGCTGACTGTGCCTCCTAACACCCCACATGCAGCACCCGAGGTCAAGCCACCTGTCTCCCAGCTTCTCCACCTCCCTTAGGCTCTGCCTGGCCCGGCCCCTTCACAGTGGTCAGAGGGATGCTTCTGACATGTTTCCTGCTCCAGACCCCTCTGCCCTGTGGATAAAGTCCAGGTCTGGCCCCATCTTCCTCTCGCCTTCTTCTTGCCACTCCTTGTCAGGAAGAAGGTTCCCACTTGTCCTAACAGCGCCCTTCCATCACATGGTCCCTCTGCCTGGAAGCTCTTCCTATTTCATATTGTCTTTATTTACTCCTTCAAGTCTTGCTAACCTCAACTTACTGGTCACCTCCACCGAGGGGGAGTACCCTGTCCCCTGGACTAAGTTCTCCTCGAGGATGTTCCCTGAATCAGGGCCAAGGCACTCAATGCACTGCCTTGCCTAGAGAGGAGGGCTGGGAGCAGTGGGCCATGTCGGGCTCATCCTCTTTTCCGGGAGGACACTGAGCACTGGGTTCAAACAGTGGGTGCTGACTCAGTCCTCCCCATAAGCCCGTGGGGAAAGTGTTGGAAAAACACAGCTGTTGAGGTCACTTTTGTGCGCACTTTTCACCAAACTGTATACTACCACATGCCCAGGGTTAGGGTGGGCATTAAAACCCCTTGGGGCACTCAGTTCCATGCGGGGACATCTTAGTGTGCACCTCACTTCAGGCTGGTTCTCCACAAAACTAAAGTGGTGTTGGAGTAGGACTTTGCTAATACTTCTGCTTTTCTAATTTTTCAGTGAAGTTCACTTCCTGCAGTTACATTTTGCCAACTTTATTTTTAATTGGGGCAATTCTCTTCCAGTATATACAATCAACACAGCAGAGCAGTGTTTTAACTGGAAATTCTCCTTTCACTACCCTCTCTGCATCTTGACAGAAGTACCTGTTTAAGGTCCTGGCATCGGGGGACATCAGGCAGCCACCCACACCCAGTATGGCTGGAACCAGTGAGGCCACCCTGTCCCATGACCTGGCTGTGTGCTTGACTTCCAGGCATTCCCAAGTCACAGTATCACACTGATCTGACGATGAGGGGTCGAAAAAGTTTGTAAAACTCAAAATCAATGGACCAGAGAGGGTCCAAGCTGACCCAGCAGCCCCTCAGCCACTCCCCCTCTACAGCAGCAGCTCTGACTTGGCTCAGTAGCTGTGAGGACAGGCACTTCTGACATCATTCGTTTGCTTGAGCATTGTATAATAAACACAAGAAACGACCTGACTCCACCCTTTCCCCTTTTTTCTGTCTCTCTTCCTTATAAATGCCCCTGCATCTCTGCCTCCTCGTTGGCCATTGCAGAATGAACTGGAAACTTCTGCTGCCTCTGCAGGTGACTGTTGGAATTTCCCAAAACTCCCACATTTGCTGTTCTGCTCGCATCACTAGACTCGAGGGAAATATGATTTGAGATTAACTTCCACCTTCCATGCAACTAAGCTCAGTAACAATGATCCCTTTTCATGACAAGCATTTGGATACACCACAAACCAAATCCTATCCTCCTACATTATCACATATCTGAGGAGGGTTAAAGACATTATGCAGCACCTGGGAAATCATATGCTCTGTGTCTTACCTCCTGGCTATACAATAACAGTGCTGGATTCTTTCCTGGTCTGTGTTTGACAAAAACACCCAAAAACCCACAAACCTCTAATGATCTCACTGTGGCCTGGTGTGGGTGAGGCAGATGGAAGGCAGCCCTCAGCTGCCTAACCAAGGGAAGGAGGCCCAGGGAGACTCCCCAGGAGGGCCAAGGTCCTGCCTTCCTGTAAGGAAAAGCTCCATAGCAATGACTGCATTTTCGCAGCCACAGTAAAGTCTCCAGGAAGCCCCAGCCTAAGCAGCCACTCTGCCTTCTCAAAGCTCCTCACCAGGACGGCTCAGTCCTTCTCCACATGTCTACCTCCACCAAGGGAGCCTACTTGCACGAGGTCTAAAATGGCAGGAGAACCACACCTTCCAGAGACATGCAAAAGCAAAGAAAAGGCTACTAAAGTGACACCAGCTACGAAGAAGTTAAATTCCTTGGCTCTAGGGACAAAATGCCTTCTTTTTCCCTTGTTTTCTTCTAATTTGTTTGTCCAGATTAAATCTCCCATTGTGCAAAAAAAAAAAAAAAATCCCTACCTATAGGGAAGTCCTTTGTTAGCTGTTGTTTTTACACATATCTAAAAATAAATACAACAATCAGCTATAAATAAATCTGCATTTAAAAAGAGATTCATGCTTTCTTCCACAAAAACCTAGCCCCTTACTGCAAATAGGATCATTCCACATTCTGTATGGCAAGGCGACATGTCACTGTCGATGAGAGATGGCTGCTGGTATCCATCACCGTGCCTCCAGGCAGCAGTGCCCCTCACAGGACTTGATGTCTCCCGGTGTGTGCCTACAACCCAGCCTTCTCCAGAGCTCTGCTGGCTATGGCTGTATCCCTCCAATCTTTGCCTGTCTGTGCAGGGCACGTCTGTGCTTTCACATGCTTCCCTCTTTTTATGAGAACATTGCCGTGTTGGGTTGGAACTCGCCCCAGTGACTTCATGCTAACTTGACCTTATTTTGAAATAAAGTCACATTCATAGGGACCAGAGACCAGGTCTTCAGCAAACCTTTCAGGGGCCACATCCTACCCACAGCAGGAGGTAGCCAGCTGTCACAGTCTGCAAAACACGTGACATTCATCATCCTTGTGTATTTATGAACATTGAAAGGTTTTGCAAAGCGCTGAACAGCAGCATGAAAAGAGGCTGTATAGGCTTTATTAAGAAGGAAGGCCACAAAAGAGTGAAGGAAGACCTTTCAGAACATTTTGTTTGAATAAAAAGTTTCATTTATTAAGTGATTTTACTAAGTGTGCTTGCATTGAGGCTGAGACTTTTAGAAGCTGCCTTTCTTTCAAAACCTTCTATCAACCTGGCATTTCCTTAAACCAAACTGACCTTCTACAATGTGGAATAAATCCAGTGCTTTAACTCTACTGACTGAAGACTATGTTCCCCAACCCTGAGTCCGGATGACTTCGTCCCTGTCACTCAAGCATTGACTCAGTGAAGTGTGGCCACAGCGAGCGGGCAGTGGCCCTGGCAATGACTGATTACAATCATCTGTTGCGATGCATCGTAAATTAGAGGGACAAAACCAGCCGAGCTGCTCTGCTCAGAGAATGTGTGTCCGCCTCTGCAATTACTGATGTGCACAAACGACCCAGGAACCACTTAAAACCAGGGAGGACTGAAGTCGACACAAGGATGAAGCCAAGGGCACAGGCCCCATAAGGCTTGACAGTGAGCTATCACAACCCACCTTGCCCCCAGACACTTGTTCTGACTGAAAATCTCCTTTCAAGCAGCCCCTGCTGCAGACCCATGACCAGAGTCCTAGACATGATGCGAGTACTCTGCAGAGAAATGGACCATAAAGCAAACCCACTCGTAGATCAACCGTCATTCAGAAGAGAGACCAACCACCACTGGTGCTGCAGCATCAACAATCATGATAGTAAAATGACATCCAAAATCACATTTTCCATGAGCATGTTGGTGGTGGACAGAAGAAGTCCTGGAAACAGAGGTTGTCATTTAAGAGCTGCTCCACACAGTCCCAAATGCTGGTGATGAAATGTGATGGGTGTCCCTTCTTACCGAAGTCATTTATTTCTTATGACCCATCAGCTCTAAATACAACTGAATTCTCAGGGATCACACCTGAAGGACCTGAAATTGAGTCCCAATGAGAAAGTTGCTAACCTGTCAAAGCATCAGTGTGAAACATTACACAAGCCATCTGATGTGCAGTCCTTTCTACCCATGTGGAAGTACCTGATGCCACTTTCATAGACAAGCAAAAATGGCAGCTACAGGAGCTAATAATTTAAGACACAAAGGTAACACAATCCAATATGACGGTGGTTCCCCAACCAAAGGAAGTGCTACATCTCCACACATGTGTGCTCATAAAGGCAGAGGTGAGCATGAGTTTGGTCACTGTCGTGTGATCCGAGAGAACCCAACTCCACAGAGTGGAAATCCCTATTGCAGAGTGGACATCTAGACCCCAAGTCACCTTTGGTGATAGGATCAGCACAGCAGCAGTGATGCTGGCCACGAGCACCAGAGCATCCAGCTCACAGAGATCATCTAAAGCAACCTATGTCAGCCTACCGGGGATGGTATCAAACCTGTCTTTCAAATAAAGAAAATCAGGTTTGGAGAAGACATGTGACTTATCCAGAGTCATGTAAATCAGGATGCTGGGATTCAAATGCAATCCTGTGGGCTCCAGTCTGTGTAGTAGGCCTGGGGCTATCTTCTTGCCATGACACATGATACATACTTGTGCATATGTGTGTGGGGCTCTAGAGTTTCTTAGGCATTGTCAGTGACAGGTCTGGGAAAGGGGTAACCTAGATAGTTTCTGGAAAGTCACATAAAAAAATTTAACACTGATTAACCAACAACCATTCTGCATACTTACACACATGCATGCACATGCTCAGTGAGCCATACGCAGACCACATACTCAGTGAGACATAAACACTCCCATGCTTAGTGAGACACACACATGAATTCTCAGAAAATAAGATACATGCACACTCAGTCACACACACACACACACACACACACACACACACACACACACACACACACACAATTTCATTGTCCAGGGTAAGACTCTGAGGGACCACTAGCTGACCCTGAGTAAGTTATAGGAAGGTTTGGCATCTCTGCAATGCCACGATTTGCTTACTGCAAAGTACAGCAATCAGAGGGGTCCCAGGTCCACTCCCTGGGCAGCACAAGCTGCATCTCAGCTGTGTGTCCAGGTCTATGTGTCTTCTTGACAGCAGCCATGTGAATGCTGGCTGGAGGCTATGAGGCCCAGCCTCTAAGCAAAATCCAAGTCTTCCCATATAAGAGGAAGGAGAGGGACTTGGGCTAATTCCACACAGTTCACCTAGAAGACTGGCAGATCTACCAAGCAAGCTCGGACAACGTGGAACGTGTTGAGTGTCCAAGTCCAGGGGTCTGAAGCAAATCTAAGAGCCCAGGACATGCAGAGTCATCTTCCTGGGGCATCTCCCAGACCTAGCTGTATCCAGATGACCAAGACAAGATATTTAAAAGAAAGCCACACTGAGCCCATGAGGTCGAGGCTGTGGTGAGCTGTGATTGCACCACTGCACTCCAGCCTGGGAGACAGAATGAGACTCTGCTTTAAAACAAACAAACAAAAAAATGGGCAGGGGTCTGAAACTTATTACTAACCAATAAGTAAATAAAAGAAAACCACGGCCCCTCAGGTGAGCATGGGAGGCTACAGGAGCAGATGGGACAGAGGCAGAGAAAGCCTGGGGAGGGGCCCAGTGGTGTGAGGTTGCTCAGGAGCCCCCGGAACACAATGGTGATGCTCTGTGGCTCTCCTATTGAGTTACCTGATAAAGAGTTTGACTGTTAAAACAAGAAAGCCGTCTACATACTGAATTTGTAGGACACCAGTGACTCGACCCTTCCCAAAATAGTACTATTTTCTTTTTCACAACGTCTCTGTCATCTTCTACTTGACCCGCAACTCTCTCTATTCCAGTGAGTTCCAGAAGTTTATTTGCAGGAGGAGATTTGCTACTGTAGGGGAGGGAGGAGGAAGGGCCACCTTCCATATGAACACAGAATTGACTCCTGGTTCCATTCCATTCTCTTCCAGGTGGTGCTGCAGGGACTTCTGCAATGACTCTGTGTGCACAGGACTTGTTACAGATGTGTTGGGTTGTCGGACGTCATTCGGGAAAATGGAGGCAAGGCCTCCTGGCGAGGGGGCACTGAGCAGCAAATTTCCTGGACTGATCGGTGCTCTACCTGCTTCCAAAAGGGGCTGAAAGCAGGTTGCCTAGGTACTTAGGCACCAACACTCAGCTTTACAAAGACCGGGGTTGAGAAGGAGCAAAAGGGAAGAAAGCAGAAAAATTATATGGGTGATATTGTGATTTCATATATGCAGTGTACTCCTGGTTGAGAAAAGCTAAGCAAATGAGCACTAGTTGTGAGACTCCCGGCAGTCAGGACAAAGAGGACAACGGGAGAACGGAAGCGATTCTTATTGGCAGAGATCGTTAACAGTCCCTCAGGAACACCCACTTCCATCCTGGCCTTGATCCCTGAGCTTTCTTAATTCTGCTAGAGACCTGGACAAGCATACTAATCAGTTGCAGGTTTCTCTGAAGAGCTTCTTAAATCTCACCTTTCATGAAAAGCAAGGACATACTATCATAGGATAGTCCTATTAAGGTCTACAGAAGACTCACATAAAAATGCAACTCGAAGAAACTTGAAGAATGATTAAGTAAATGATGCCTCAGAATACAGCTGTACACAAGTGGTTCTTTGGCAGGTAAGTGCCAATGACTCATTTACCTGAACGGCAGGAAGAGCCGGAATGCACATGAGTCAACAGGTGTGCAGTTGGAAAGATGGCGCCTGACAGAGAAATGAAGCAAGAAGACCTGGGCGTGGCACTGGGCAGAGGGCAGGGCTTTACTGCAATAACACAGCATCTCAAGTCGATTCAAGGGGAGCGTTTGTGTTCCTGTTTTACAATGAGTGTACCAAAAGTTGAGTCAGTCACTAAACTGACGCTCGCAAGTTTTACTCATTTTTAGAACAATAAAGTCAAAACTCCATGAGGACTTTTTAAAAAAAGCATATTCTGGATTTAATTACAGATAAAAGAAATCTGACTTCTATTAAAAGATGAGAAATTGCATATTAAAAATGGAAATTACCCCAGAGCATGAGATTAGCATTGTCTCTCCGAGTATATTATTTTAGAATAAGAAAATGATGTGGCCGTTTGGTTATTGAAAGTGTTTTCTCAAAAAAGTGTATTAGGTGAATGAGTATAATTGCATGCAGAAGCATTTTTTTTCAGGGAAATATCCCTGTCTAGCTTTTGAACTTTAAGCAGTAACTAACCTCTCCTTCTGTTCCTCAGTTTACCTATATGTTTTATATCCCTTCTGACATGAAGTTGTATGGGTTCATTTATCCTCTTTGGGAATCACATAAAAAATGTTGTTTTTGTTTCCTTGGTAAGTAATTGCTGTGAGCGTCACAGGTCTTGAGACTTGGAGGCATAAGACCAACGTAAGACTCCATCACCAAGAGGGTGTGCCCCCTCCACCTCCATTCCTGGTTTCCAACTACCAGGCCTGGGAGTGCGAATCCATAGGGTTGATAAATCCCCTCAATTCAAAGTCTTCTCTACAAAAGGCCCACTTTTCTGGCTCCAGGATAAAACCAGACTCTAAATCCAGCCCCTGCTCCCTGGAGATGCCAGGACCAGGGGCAGGGGCCATAAGCATGCTGACCCACAGGGCATTTTATCTCAGGCTCTCTCTGGAGGTTTCACCACGAGAGGCATTATAAGTTGTGCTTCTCCCTTTGGAAGTGTCTTTAAACATCTCCCAAACTCTGTATGGAAAAACTCTGAGCGCTCAAAGAAACACCAACTTCTCAGATGGCATCACGAGACATTTACAAAATGTGGAGAAATTCCACAACAAAACATTGTACAGATACAAAAAAGTGGTTTTCTTCACAGGAAGATGTTAAAGTTAAGATTAGTTTTGGAAAACATGCGGTTCATTTGAGTTGTTCCAACTCTCAACTAATAAGCCCCTTTTGAATGTGTCCTTAACTGGATTTTACACCTCAGGGGAATATTATTAACACCAAGCAGATACCAAGGCTGCCATATGAGTCTGTACTTTGGGATGTGACAAAAAAGTACTGGTCATTGTGATGTGAACACATCACTGAGACACACAGGGTGACCAAGGGCTCTGCTATGAGAGACACTAAAGTCACATTGCTTAGTAAGTCACTAAGGCCGTTGAGCAGGACATAAAAACACAATCTTAGTGGATTCTCAGTTTTCTCCTCCATCATCAGTAAATCCCTCAAATATTACAGTGAGGAGTTGTTGTAATTATAAATTAAATATTTTATTGTATGTGTATGTCAGAGTCTCACTCTGTTGTCCAGGCTGGAGTGCAGTAGCATGCTCATAGCTTCCGCAGCCTTGACCTGCTGGGCTCAGGCGATCCTCTGTTTCAGGCTTCCAAGTAGCTGGAACTACAGGTGTGTGCCACCACACCCAGCTAATTTTCTGATTCATTGTAGAGAATGAGGTCTCACCATGTTCCCCAGGCTTGTCTCGAACCCCTCGGGCTCAGGCAATCCTCTCGCCTCTGCCTCCCAAAGTGCTGAGATGACAGGCATAAGCCACCGCATCCGGCAGATTAATATCTTAAATGAGAGTTGAGGAGAAAATAGGCCATATTTTCCTATAGTCCTGAAATTTCTCTTCCCATATGTAACAGGAAAGGAGTCTGCTGCTGTTGTTATTGCCGACGTTGTTAAAATCACAGGTGATTTGGGGCCTCTTTGGATGGGTGGAAGGAGAAAGTAGGTATCAGAATTAGAATGAAAGTTTTATTTCCACACAGAAGATAATGCCACACTAATGTCTTTCTGTAAGGACTCCCCCTCTACTTAGGGTGTCTCATGAGACAGGGGAAATATTTTGAATGCCTTGTGCTTTTCCAGTTCCTGTGTCATTACTCTCAACAGCAGGTATTTATCAAACCTACTGTGGGCAGGGCACCAAGCTGGACAGTGGGGCCTGAGGATGTGAAGATGTGGGAGAGCTTGCTTCTGTCCTTGGGAACTCTTTTTGTTTTTGTTTTTGTTTTTTTTGAGTTGGAGTCTCACTCTGTCACCCAGACTGGAGTGCAGTGGCTCCTGGCCACCGCAGCCTCGACCTGCTGGACTCTGGCGATCCTTCCGCCTCAGCCTTCCGAGTAGCCAGAATTACAGGCATGCGCTACTACACCTGGCTGATTTTTTGATTTATTGTAGAGATGAGGTCTCGCTGCCCAGGCGGTTCTCGAACCCACGGGCTCAAGCAATCCACTCACCTCAGCCGCCCAAAGGCACGGGATTATAGGCTGAGCCACTGAGCCCGGCTTCTCCTTGGGAACTCTTGGTCTACAACTCTGAGTGGTCCTTGAGCCCTGTGGCATGTGTCACTTAAGAGAAAGACTCTAGAGGGACAGGATGGCTGGGTCTCACCCCAGGATACGGAATTCAGTATACCTGGATGGGCCCAAGAATCTGCATTTTTAGCAAGTCTCCAGTGAATGATGATGTTCTGGGGACCAGGCTTTGAGACCCACTGTTCTAGAACTCTGAGAAATGTTTTCTGGAACGGGGGCAGGAGAATCAAACTTTTGGGCTGTGTGGGCCGGACAGTCTCTGTCACCACACTCAGCTCCGGAGAAGCAGCATGGTGAAGCAGCCAGAGGTAGGATGTGAGGAAGCAAGTGTGAGGGGCTTCCTTCCAAAGGCAGCTGCGAATGGGTCTGCTGGACCAGGGTGTGCCGATCCTGGTAGAATATGTGAGGACACCAAAGGCAGACACTAGGTTTGAGGGGAAGGTGAAGGGATGGCCATCTAGGCTTTTCCTATGGGGTTGGAGTGGCTCTCACAGCTAGGGGAAAGGCAGGAAGGAGGCCATGCTGGGCTGGAAGGAAAGCTGGGAGGAAAGCTGAGGAGGAAAGTGGGCCCCAGTGGGCTCTGGGCAGGAGCTGTCTGTGCCAGAGCCCCTGATGAGTGGGGTGAGGCGCTCTCAGGGACCCTTTCCCTCACTGTCTCATTCCTTCCACATAAAGAAGAAAGCTAAGAAGCGACGAAGGTGACTGTCAGTGAGGTCAGGGAACACCAGGGTCCTGTGTCTGCTCTCCCTGGGGTGTGTTTGTGCCAGCCATGTTTGAGATGAGCGCTCTTTAAAATCATCAGCTGGCCCACAGAGAGCCTCTCTGCTGTAAGCTCCCAAACCAAGAGGTGCAAGAAAGCATGGCCTGACGGGGCCACCATTCTCATTTAGAATAAATGTGTTATACGATTGAATAAATCGCAAAGCTGCATACCTATTTAGAAGTTAAAGTGCAGCCTAGATCACTGTTGTTAAATGAGGATGTCAACACCTGCTTCATTCTAACAGAAAAGCAAACAGACTTCCATAAGCAAGTGACAGCTACCAGCATGAGTTGGGAGACACTGTTTTGGTGGGTTGAGGGTTGTGAAGTTGGTGAGACTTTATTTGTATCATTTTATACCAGGGGAGGAAATTGTATAGTTGCTTTTGGTGAAGGCTTTTCTCTCTGAAGTTGCTTGTTTTTGCTTTGTGTCTGTAATAAGACAGTTGATAGGGTGCAAACTGTCTTTAAATTTTAAAGGTATAGGATACCTGATCTCAAACCAGGTGAAGTGGGGACCAAAGTGAGGCCCAAACTTTATCTGTACAATGATCATTTGTATACCTAACCCTGAGTTGTACCCTATATTTTTAAAATAAAAATTTTTTTAAAAAGTCACTTGGAATAGTTAAAAAATCTAAAGGTATAACTGTACATCCACCTTTAGTCAGTGCTAAAGTGTCAGCACAGATCAAAACTTTCCTTCCAAGCTGCCTGTCAGGATGTGTTAACTCTGTCACTGATACTGTCTTTTAGTGATCATAATCACAGGCTTTGACTAGTACGAATCACCAGCATCTCATTAGTAAAGCAGCTTGCTCTTTACATAGAGGAGTCCAGTGAGGAGTAACCACCACACTACGAGAAGACATTTTAGTATGTAGTGCAATGGATCTTATTGGTTCAAAATCCTCTTCCACTCCCTACCCACAATATTTTTAATCCCATGAGACACGGTTGTCAGCTCCTGGCCAAGTGACCACCACCATAGAAGAGATTCTTTCATGATGATTTGGCATGATGCCTTTCTGGCCCCATGCATTCTGAAGGATGCCCAGGCATACAAGGCCAATAGACACCTTAGGCAAGCCATGACAACCAACAATCTGTAAGGCTTTCAGAATTTAAACTGTGCTCTCACATCACATTTTTCCTACTTGGTCTGATCTCAGTGCAACTTCATGGAGTATGATGACTAGCCCTCTGCAACAGAGGAGGTGCCCTGAGGTTGGAAAAGAACAGATGAATCATCCCAAGTCACAAAACAAGGAAGGGGAGGAAGCCTTGAACTCAGGTTCCAGTTCACCGCTTTTCCCACTTGCATTTCACCTCCCTCAACTGCCATGAAAGAATGGAGAAGACATCCAGGCCAGGCTGGAGGAACTGGAACCTCATTTAGGCGGGTTTCTCGTTTAGGGGCACTCCATTACAGTCAATACAAGGAAAACAGGAAACAGGGACTAGTCTCAAGGTAAGGAAGTTCGGTCATGCTCTGCTTCACTAAGGAAAAGGTCAACTGCTACAGAGGTATGGGAGCAGTTCTCAAGTTAGGGTTGTACATGCCATTCAGCTGAACCCTTTTTGTTCTCTTGACGAGTTTGTGTTTAACCTGTTTGTCATCCAAGGACTGTCATTCAATAATGCAGCTACCTGGAGTGCTGTCCTTGCCGGTAAGTCAAAAGACCTGTTGATTGTTCCCACCCTTGTGTTTTCTTGTTAAAAAAAATTATAGGGTCAGGTGGATTGGAGCACCAGCCTTGCCATTTTCAAGACTGGGCCTTCAGAGTTTTAGCTTTCCTGTGCCAGGAGAAAAAGTGTGCCCATGGATGGGACACAAGCCCTAAGAATGCAGCTACTGTGGGTAGATGTTGGCCAAGCAAGATGTTTGCCTATGATGAAATCTCCCCAGCAAACCAGTGTCTGAGTGTTCCTTTCACAAGTGCCAAACATCTTCCCGCTGGCCCCAGTTGCACACTCATTCTAGGCAGTTCTGTCTTATGAGATGTCCCTGAGCTACCTCTACCTTCTACCTGAGAGCCACCTCTCCTGAGTCCTGGTGTCAGGAGGAACTGCCCTGGGCTGGCCAAGTTGATGCTTTGCTAATCTGATCAACTTTGTGCTAATGAGTACTAATGACTACAGAGTGGCTTGAGTCTCCTTGATTTAGGCCTATGGGGTCCCCAAGGCATAAGGATTAGGAATAAAGGGATAATGTCATATACCAATGGGCTGATGGAAAATGATTTTTAAATAGTTGGGCCTTTCAGAGCCTTTCAAATCACAACACCTGGACAATTCTTGTCTCAAGGCTGGACTTGGCTGAGTTAGAGATGGCCAGCCAGCAGGAGAAGCCCTCATATCCTAGACGAGACGGCCCAGTTTCTGACCCATAGCAGCTGCAGGATTGGGTTCTAGGATTGTTGGGGGACCCAGGACAGTGGGTGAACCATAGCTGGGGTGACAGTCATGGTGGGTGGGCTGTGCAACCAGCCCTGCAATAGGGGCCAGGCACCTCTGAACCTCTGCACCTTCTTCTGTGGAGTTGCCATGGGAGAACTCCCAGTAAGTGGCTTCTGATAGATGTTGACCATCCTGTAGCTCAGAGAAGGCCTGTGGAGCTCTGGCTGGAGGGAAGGAACCGTTGTGAGCACTGGCACAGTAGGTAGAAACTGTGCTGGGAGGTGACCCTGGTGGAGAGTGAGGATCTGGAGTGCTGGCCGCAGGTTCATGCTGGTCTCCTCCTGCACACACAGCCGGTGCAGCCAGCCTCATGCCTGCCTTGTCTTCCTTCTCTGGGTGCCTGTCTTAAAGCTGTGCCATGTACCGCCACTCTGCTGTGCACAGTCCTATGTTTCTTTTTCTGCCAAGGAATAAAGGCACTATCATTTTCATGCTAAGATGGGAGAGAAAGTAGACACAGCATTTGTGCGTGGACCAAGAATGAAAGTAAATGGTGTGGAAACGGCCATGGGCACCTCATATCTTGGAAAGATGGGGGTGTCAACACCCAGCAAGACAGAGAGCCAAGGGGACAGAGGCCTCCTGGAGTGCTGCCGTGGGGCCCTTGCCCTGGTGGTGTCCCCATCACCACACATAGCTTCCTAGCCCATCCTTGTCTGTGTCTCTGTTCTCATCCATGTCTCCCTCCTTGCCCACATCTCCAACCGCGTCCTTGTCCCCATTCCCATCCTTGTCTACATCCCTGTCCTCATCCATTTGCCCTCCAGGGAAGTTCACCATGATGGTCACCACCCAGAGGACACATGTGCCCTGACCCCTGCAGTCAGCCCAGTGTCCTCCCATTAGTCTCTGACCTCACAAGGCCCTGGGTCATGGGACGGTGGAGGGGAGAAACCCACACTCAGAGAAGAGAACACCCAGGGGAATTTAGTGAAGCCCACAGGTACATTCTGTGACTCCAAAACAGTCAACAGAGGAATGCCCACCCCTGTGTGCCCAGGGTACAGGGGCCACTGCTGGATTTCATCTCATGCAGCACTTAACAGTCCCGCCAGATCATGATGTCCACACCGTGTATATCCAGCCAAACTGAGTCCTGGGAGAAGGAAGCTTGTCCAAGGCCTCAGAGCTCAGTGGGGCCAACTGGAGCCAAGGACGATGGGACCCCACCCCATGTCACCCTCCCTTCAGCAGGCGGCATCTAGCAGCGCATGCCCAGCACAGAATCATCTCAGGGCTGCAGGTAAGAGGCTGTGTGTTCTCCAGGGCTTTCCTCTGAGCCAGGTCTGCATGCTGAACCAGACACTCCACATCTCCTGTTAGATGTCTCACAAGCACCGAAACACAACATGGGCAGAACGGAACTCACTATGTCTACCCCGATATGTTAATTCTTACGTGCCTCCTGAGACAGGCAGCCATCCGCTCTGTGACCAGAAGAGCAATGTGTCCTCGGCCCTACCCCTTCCTCATCCTCACCCACGTGCTCTTGTACCCAGTCCTGTGAGCCCTGCCCCAGGTGCCCTCCAGACTCCCCATAGACACCAGCCTCATCCACATTCCCGTCCTCTTCCCTGTCTCTGTGCCCATCCTCATCCCTGTCCCCATTTTGTCCATGTCCCCATCCTCGTCTATGTCCCTGTTCTTATCCACAACCCCTTCCTTAGCCCTATCCCCATTGCCATCCTTGTCCATCTCCCCATCTCGTGTAGGTCCCTCTTTTCATCCACAGCCTCATCCTTGTCCCTGTCCCATCCCCATCCTCGTCTACATCCCTGTTCTCATCCACAGCCCATTCTTGTCTATGACCCCATCCTCATCCACCTCCCCACCCTCGTCCCTGTCTCCATCCCCATCCTTGTCTACGTCCCTGTTCTCATCCATGTGCCCATCCTTGTCCACATCCCCATCCTTGACTGTGTCCCTGTTCTCAGCCACATCCCCATCCTTGGCTACGACCCCATCCTAGTCTGTGTCCCCAACTTCGACGGCGTCCCTGTTCTCATCACAACCCCATCCTCATCCGTGTCCATGTCCTTGTCCCTGTTCATGTCCCTGTCCATACCACCAACCTCATCCACGCCACCACATCCCTCCTCCAGACAACCGGAGTGCCTTCTACACCATCTCCCAGGCATCCTCCTGGTCACTTCCATCCTATGTTCCTCAAGCTGAAGCCAAGGAGTTTTTAAAAACACAAATGTGTCACAACTAAAAATGCAAATCAGACCCTATCATTCTCCTTTAAGACCCTGCAGTGATGTTCCATTTGATAATGGTAAATATGCCCCCAATTTGCCTTTAAGGGATTTCCTCCAGGAGTCCCTCTCTGACTTCTCAGACTGTCAGGGCCTTGCTGTCTGAGCAATTCTCCACATCCTTTCACTGCACGGGTATCCCTCATCTCCTCTAGTTGGGACAAGGCCAGCATTGCTCTAGGACGCAGCTGTGACCCCAGCGCCTTACGTTATGGGAGGAAAGGGGAGGGGCGAAGAGAGATGGAGGAGACAGCGAGGAAGGAAAGTGCAGGCATGAGATCAGGACACCCATCTTTCTGGATGCTGGCAGAATTGTCACTGTCCCCTCCCAGACCTGTGACTTCACTGGGGTTTCTCCCGAGCCCACAGATTTGCACATTCAACTGCCAGCACTAGACCTCGAACATCAAGTGCAAGTGGCCCCACACCATACCTCTGGTCAGCCCGCAAAACCCACTTCACCAAGGGCAACTCCAGCCTCCCAGGGCTGGGCTGTCTTCCATCTAACAATCAGAATCTGCTCCCTCCCCTGCCACCTGGTCCAGGCCACAGTCACTCCAGATAGGATGGCCATCGGTGCCGTCTCCTGGCTCCACTCTTGCTTCCCTTCCCTCATGCCCAGCTACCACAATCTGCTCTCGATACCATGGGAAAATCCACCCTTCTGAAGGTCTTAGATCATGTCACTATAGGCTAAAGTCCTCCTGAGGCCGATTCCCCCAGAAGATGACTCGAGATAGGGATTTAAGGGTGTCATTCATCTGGGGGATACCAAGGAGAGGTGAAGGTAGGAGAGACAGGAACCAACACAGGGGCATAACCAAGCAAAAGGCACTGTGGGATTTACACGTTTTAGCCCATAAAAGCATGAGCCGCACTTCTGTGAGTATTGGCCTAGGCTGCCCCAAATTCCCAGCGGATGAAGGGTGACCCCTGAGGGAGCAAGCCCTAAATAGACATGAATGCGAGTATGAAGCAGAGCTCACTTTCCTGAGCTATTATGCCAGAAACAGTCAGAGGGAGGCCAGACGCCATCCTGGAGCCAGTGGCATCAACAGCCACATGCTCATTTGCAGGTGAGAATGTGTTCCTCCCATCAGCGCTATTTTTAGCCCATAAACTCCCTTTGTATAAAACAGTGATGGTTGAAGCAGTATCCTAGTACTTAGTTTAGCACCTTCCCCTAATCTCTCCCTGAACACCGTTCCTATAGCTCTACACAGGTAGCCCTGTAAACGATGACAAATGAAATTACTTCATATCATTGACTCATCTGCACTCAGGGTAAAGCCATGATGAAAACTGGCTTTCACAACTTCTAATTACAGAACCACCTGCAACCTCCATCCCCGCCAGCAGGGCAGGTTAGTGCCAATCTTGGAGGCTGACAGCGCTGACCTCCACTCCAGCAAACACTTGTCAAAATGCCAGGAGTAATTACTTGGCTGTTTAGAAAGGAGTAATGGGGTGTAGCTCCCACTGTCTCTTATTTCCTCAAGCCTCCATCCAAAGCCTAACCCACCCCAAACCTCCTAGAGCTGTGGTCATGAGGCGCCTGCTCTCTGGCAGGCAAAACCTCCCTCTCACCCTACTGTCTGCTGGTCTCTTCTTCAGCCCGGGAGAGGGGAACCCACTCAAGCAGGAGTTCTTGTTCAGTCTTGAGTCCACGTGGCCAAGTGGGTCCTTGGCTGTGAGACTGCGGCTATTCTCTGTGGCTGGGCAGAGGCAGGGACCACTGTCCTTGGGTCAGGTCCTACTGCCAGTATCTGCTGCCAGTGTCTCCCTCCCACCATGCCTCTGTTTGTTGTTCAGGATTCAAGTGCACCCTGGGCCATGGCACCCTCCCTGCATGGTGGCCAGAGGGGTGCTGACATCCAGCCCAGATGGATCACTTCCTGTCCAGATCCTCCATATGACCCAGCAATCCCTCTTCTGGGAGTATACCTGGAGGAACTCAAATCATTCTACAAATAAGATACCTGCACATGCATGTCTACTGCAGCACTATTCACAATAGCAAAAACATGGAACCAACCGTGCTACCCATTGAAAGTAGACTGGATTTTTAAAATGTGGTACATACACACAATGGAATATTATGTAGTCATAAAGAAGGACAAAATTGTGAACTTTGCAGCATCTTGGATGGATTTAGAGTCTCAATACTGAGTGTTCTATCACAGAAAAAGAGAATTGAGTATCACATGTTCTCACTCATAAGCAGACTCTGAACATTTACCATAATACCATAAGAAAGGGATTGGCAGTAGTGGGGCACTGCTGGCGGGGGGCACATTCAACAATAAGGGTACCTGATCTCAAACCAGGTGAAGCAGGGACCAAAGACAGGCCCAAACTTTACCTGCACAATGACCAATTTGTATACCTAATTCCAATTGTACCCCACATTTTTAAAATAAATAGATCATTTTTTTAAAAAGAGAGAGAAAAAGAAAAAAGAAAATTCGGCAGTCTGCTCACACACGCTCTGCTGCCGCAGGAGGCCACCGCCTCGAGGGGCGGTGCTGCCCTGCATACTCCAGCTCTGACTGCTTCCTCAGCTTTATCGTGAGGGCCTGGATGAAAGGGAGGGCTCGGACCTCTGTTCTTGAAAGACCCTCTGGTCCTCTAACTTTACATCTCACAGGAGAGCACGGGGCCTTGTAGTCTTCTTCCATTAAGTTTTTAACAGGTGTCTCATCCATCTGTACGTCTACACAATCTTCTTAGCAAGTGGCTTTTTTGAGCCTTTCCAAAGCATCCTCCTTAACTTCCAATACAAAAGTGTCTCTCCACATCCACATCTCATTAGTTCTTTCTGCTTTAGCCCAATCTCCAAATCACGCTGGAGGTGTAGGGAGCATGAACAGGTTTTGGGCCCCAGCACCATCTCTGCCCCCAATGGCTTCCATGGATGACGAGTCAGCACATGGGAGCCAGATGCAAGACGTTTGCTGCATGTGAACTGATGCTGTGGCAGAGGCTCCTCTCTGCCCTGCACCAGGGGCAGCTCCCTGGGAGGCACCAAGGTGGAGCTGATTTCAATCAGCTGTGGTGAAATTCAAGCCCAAATCCTTTCTAGTAGATGCTGAGGACAAAACTCTCACATTGCAAAGTCTGATTATAAATTCGGCCTCTCCGGCTTCTTCCTGGCAACTCGGGCCATGGTATTTATCCTCCTCTCACCTTCAGTCCCCTGGAAGCTCTACCCACAGTCCAGTTTCTCTGTGGAGCCTTGTATATATAACCAAGCTCCCTCCCCTGACCTTCCAGACGTGACATCCACTTTCCTGACTCGGTGTCCACTTCCCTGATGAACTCTAGTGGCCCAACAGCCCCAGCACCAGGCTTGCGCTCCTAGAGAGCAGAGCCACTGACATCCTTGGTGTTTCACTGCCTTAGGGCAGCATGATGTTTTGTCCAAGAGGGGATCTACACAGGGTGGATGAGACTGTGACACGCTGATCCCTGCTTGTGTCAACAGTGAAGACTGGTTGAATGATAGGTATGTGTTACAGAAGGATTTATTTCACTTCATTATCCTCTTCAAAATAAACACCATGGTCTATTTTACTCAGATGTCAGAAAACTGGGCGGCGCTCACTAAGTCAGAACCTCTAACTGAACATGGGGATCTGGAACTCCATGGGCTATGGGGTCTGGCCACCCCAGGTCCAGAGTTCAGACCTGAGCCAGGTTTCAGGGAAGGTCCAAGAAAAGCCTCTCCTTCCATGTAGACAACGTAATATCTGAGATGCACAACACTCTTCCTCCTCGTAGACCACACAATGTCTAGACATACAACACTCTTCCTCCATGTAGACAGTGCAACAACATTTGAAACACACAACACCCTTCCTCCATGTACATGATGCAACATCTAGACACACAACACTCTTCCTCCACGTAGATCACGCAATGTCTAGACACACAGCACCCTTCCTCCATGTGCATGATGCAACATCTAGAAACACAACACTCTTCCTCCATGTAGACCACGCAATGCCTAGATGCACAACACGGAGGACAATGCAGCAGAGAAGACTCTCCCAGTCACGTGCCAACTTCGTGGAGATGTTCCCCAAGTAGAAGCAAACAGAGCTTTGAAAAAGTCATCATGTTCTTTGAATAAGGAGGTGTCTATTATTTGAAATGACATAGGGTGTCTCTCCAACAAGCCAAAGGGAAAAATGGAAGCCAAATTTCAAGTCTTAGAGGCTTTGCTCATATGAATGAAGTGTAAGACACCAAGACCAAAGGAAGAACAATAGCTCAGGATAGACTGCCTTGCTGGTGCACAGCCAATAAATGAGCTGCACACACCCCTACATGGATGCCCAGCAGAGCCAGAGAAGAGAAGCCTGAAGAAACACCCCGAACTCAAGTCCGAAGGAAATGCCACAGAGTGTGCAAGGTAACTATTGGGGATACATCACAGGCAGCCCACAAGTAGGGATTTCTACTGAGAGAGAGGGACAGCAAAAACAAATACTTTTTTTCTAAAATGATTAAATTTTAGATGATTAACATTTTCTTTGAAAGAAGCAATGCAAAAATTGCTTAGAAATAGACCATCTAAGAATACATTCCCAAGAAAATAAAGACTAAAAAAAGGATTTTTCTGATCTGCCCAGTTTGACTAGATGACTTGGCCACAGAGATTAAAAGTAACTACCAGTCATTTCTGTATAATTTGCAGTACAGTAAGTACCTCCTGATGTAATATCCACTTATTTTTAATATTCACTAATACCTTATGCTCATACTTGAGGTCATAAATTAGGCAGAATTCCCAGAAAAGAGTCACCTAGGATAAGGAAGAGATCCTGAATAATGAAAAGCAGCTGCGTTCATCATTCAATATAAATACCACATGATGTTTGATGGGGACTAATGTGGTATTAACTATACGCCTATTCATTAAGTTTTGTATCATTTTGTGTAAAATTAGCAAAATGAATGCCCTTTAAATGCTATTGCCAGGGTTATGTCTCCCTTCATTAATAATAACAAAGCACGTCTGCAGTGTTGTGTCATCAGGCCCCTTGAGGCAACCAGATGCAAACAGTACTTGGGTCTCCAGGCAGCTTGCATGTGGCCGCAGCACGTGAGATTTCCAGTCATGGTAACAGAGAACTCTATTAAGTACTGCACGCTGTTGATGGACACAGGAGGTCTCACTGCGGTCTTTCCAAAACGTGTCTGCTCCAACAATAACATTAGGTCATTTGCAACGGCGCTATTAAGATCCCACAGTATCTTTTAAAACTAGAAGTCACAAGAAACTCCTTTCAAGTTTGAAATTCTTTCCTTGCTAGCAAGTGAGCATGTCCACCTCTCGTGTGGACACTGCCACTGAGTGAGAGGTTGTTCCTCTTCATGGTACTAGCCACCAATCCAAGGCAGATTTGAACCAGTATCCACTACATTTGGGCATTTCTACTGTCTATAAGATCCTTATGGTCATAAATTTTCATAATCCTTTCCCTATATATCACCAGGTATATTCATAACACCATGGAATTATTCAAAATATAAAAAGAGCTATTTTTTAAGTCATGTATGTGTGTTAACAATTCTGCACATGTACAACCAGCAAGCAACATCCTAGCTGGTACAGTCACAGTAGTTAATATAAATGCACCAGTGTAAGTTAGCAAATTTGAGTATCTAGGAAGTTGTTGATACGAGAACTTAATGCAACTTCCCCTTGACATAGCATTTTGCTATGTAACATGAATACATGTTAAACGACCAGGAAACTAGATTTCAAATAATCAACTTCATTTTCTCTAGAAAGCTATAAAATACATGAAAAGCCTTTGTCTGTGAGTACATTTTCATAATTTTTTTTTAAAAAAAGATTCAAAGACTGCATTGCATTCCATTTTATTACACCCATAGCATCCTTGGGGGATTACTTCCCAAAAGTATTACTTCCCAAAACAGGAGTGAATTGCCAATTGCAGAACACTTGTTAGTGCATTTCTGCATGAAACCCTGTTAAGTGATTTGGTCTTAAATACATTCAAGAAATCACTTATGCTGAGGAACTAGTATAAGTAAGATAGGTGCTGCTGGGGAGGGACACAGCCTGGAACCCACAAAGAGTTAAAGCCATTATTAGTGACATTTCTGTTCTTTTTAGGTGACAGGGTATTTAGAATGAAACCCACTGATTTCCTTTTGCTGGGAACATATTAAACTGCTCAGCTAAAGTAATGATTCTGGGCTGCTTTGCCAAGTTGTATCCCAAGCTCCAAATGCCTTACAATGAAATACAGCGATAAAATGAAGTCCAGGGCTTCCACTCTCTACAAAGCTTAAACCTCTCAGACTTCTTGAGGTTAGTACAACTTTGCAAAGAATTATTTCTTAATCCAAAATTCTTACCTGTTCCCCAAAATCTCTACCTTTGGCAAAGAAGTTAATAAGGGCACAAATATATCCTGTAAGTCAAACCAACGGCCACCAGCATAGATAAGACTAACACTTTATTCCATTACATAGGATATGGCAACTCTGTTATATCTTATTTACTGTCACTGGATAAAGAAACTTTATGTTAATGGGATGTTGATACAGTGAAATCTCAATTAATGAGCACTAAATATCCAAATCTCTAAATCAACCAGAATATTTTTGCTACATTCTGCACTGAAAAAAAGACATACTCATACATTTCAGTTAAAAAACAATAGTTCATATATTTGTCAGTATAAAGGATTGTCTAAAACAAAGAGTCATTTTCTTCTGTGTCTGGGGTCAGTGCATTCAGCCACATCTCTGAACAATGATTCTAGAATACGAAAGAGTCCTGCCAGCTGAGTCATCCTAATCTGCTCAAAACCATCAAGCTAAGGTTCTGTTTATTGTATTCTTCTAGCTAGACAAGAGGAATGAGCAATACACTTTACAAGAGTTTTCAATAAGCTAAAAAAAAGAAACATCAGGTGTAGGAGAATGCAAAAATTGTGTCTGCCACGCCATTTTGTTCCTCAAGACTCTAGTTAGTAAAGTTTTGTGTTTTCCACTCAGTGACAATCACTGATCATATAACAAAGATTGCTCAAGCTCTATCAGGAAATAGGTCTCAAAAATGTGTGACTAGGAACACCAAAGAAACTGGGATCTAAATAGTGAAACAATCTAGAAGCTGCTCTATTTTTATTTAAATCTCCCAGATCCTGTGCTCAATCTCCATCAGCAATGGATAGGAGCTGAGCCAGTGTGTGTTCCTGGTCTAGTATAAAATGAAAAATCTCAAAACAAAATTGCATTTCCTCTGTTCACGCAAGGGTTATTAGAGACCAGGTCCTTGCTCTTCTAAAAACCAGAATTTCCCTCTGTCACACACAGCCCCATGTCTTCCATCTTCTCTCTGAGCCAGGTCCATACATCATGATAATCTGTTCCCTCTCCAAACAACCAAGGCCCAAGCAGTGCTCGAAGATGGCCATGTCACCCTGCAGCAACTCAGTAAAACCCTCTCATCTCCACAGCAACACCCGCTTTCTGGGGAGACTGAACTTTCTTCTGGATTGCTTCATACTGTGTGTCTCTCTTTGCTCTCTGTGAAGAAAGTGTGTGTGTGTGTGTGTGTGTGTGTGTGTGTGTGTGTGTGTGTGTACACACGCGCATGCAGGAGTGCGTATGTAGAATCAGTCTTACCTGTGGCCTTTGCGACATCTGCAGTGGTCACGTTTTGGGCATTGATGTTCACTTTGAAAGTCACTGCTGGACCCAGAATCCTGGAAGAGATCATTTAAAGATGAGTTCATAACTGAGTTAATACATCACATGGCTTCTCTGATAATGACATGGAAAATGCTGATATGCTCAGGAAAACACATGTATCCAAGGTCACTGTGTTCTCCAGGTGTGACCTCTGCTGGGTGCTGGCTTTCTTTCACACTGTGACCCTTTGTTTCCATTTTCCAGCAATTCTGTTTCACAGGCTTTGCTTTTCTGAAACATACACTGCTCCTATCATAAAAAAATTCAGATCAACCCCAATAACCCAACAATAGCAAGCAGATACTCTTGCAAAGTAAAAAGAAAAATTGTTATGGAAACAGAATTTAGTATTTGGTCCCCAAGGGAGCTGCATGAATCAAGAGCAAAGAGGAAAGAGACTAGTATTTTTTAAATTCTCTTGACAGGACCCATTTAGAGAAACTACCAAAGTCATTAAGAACTATTCAGTATAAAAACGACTGGTGGGGAATTGCTAGACAGGAATTATCAAAATTGTTTGAAGTTTTTAAAATACCATGCTGAACACAGTTTTAAAAAATACATCCCTTTTTTAACCATTTAATTCATATGAAGACCCCATATGCTGTAGGAACTGAATGTTGTACCTATAGCAATCTCAAATTGGAACAGGAATTTTGGGCCTCAGAAACAGATGGACCCTTCTGCACAGATGGCAGCCATAGGTAGCTTTTCATGGAACAGACCACCTTAAACATCTTGTAAGAGGTGAATCACCCTAACAGACAAGAAATGGAAATAGCCGGCCAGGCACAGTGGCTCACACCTGTAATCCCAGCACTTTGGGAGGCTGAGGTGAGAGGATTGCCTGGCAACTTGGTGAGACCTTGTCTCTATAATACACCAAAAATAAAAATAAAAATAAATTAGCCGGGTGTATTGGCACACACCTGTGGTTCCAGCTACTTGATTTCAGGTCGAGACAGCGGTAACTGTGAGCATGCCACTGCACTCCAGCCTGGGAGACACAA
>NW_007252180.1:152143-233357 GCF_000164805.1 Carlito syrichta | reverse complement strand
GGAAGGAAGGAAGGAAGGAAGGAAGGAAGGAAGGAAGGGATGGAAATAGGCCAACTTTAGGTGGAAGATGGCAGCTGAGAGCAAGGACTCCTAGTCCCTTGGATGTGCCTGCACTCCCATTTAAGCTTTAAAACCTTGCCTAAGTGGCACCATGTAGCCCGGGGTCCTCACCGTCCTTACCTCAACTTCACACCTTTGCCAGAATGGAGCAACACAGCTAGTGGGGATGGAATTACAGCATCATGAATCTGCCAGCTCCTCTGCCCCCAGCCTCTCCCCTCCCTCCCTCCCTGACAGCACACTCATCAAATCTTCTTACTCTGAATCTCATGTGCATTTGTGATTCAAATATAATCTCTGCTCATGATACCTTAGTCCCAACCTCTGTCCTCTTCCTGTGGGAATTTTGCCCCTTCTCTTGGCCAGCTAACTTGGAATGCAAGCTCACTATAAACACAGACTCTCACACTATTGCAAGGCCATGATTATCACCCTAGTATCATGGTTGGATACTCCACGTGGAAGTCTCGATAATCACTTTGAACTCCCAAAGTCTGCCCTTGAATCAGCTCCTGCTCTGAGGAGCACACCAGGTTCTAAGCTTATGGACAGTCCCTTTGGCCTCCTTATGACAGAAAAATCCAGACAGCCACCAAGTTTTGCCAAAATTCCTGGAAAATGCAATGTGCTCTCCTGTCTCTCCGTTCCCAGTGTACTCCTTCTAGCCCAAGCTTGTGCCACCTCACAGCACAGCTAAGTCATTTCCTGTTTCCGACTCCACTGCATGCCATAGAAGCCACCTCCACGGGCAGACCACTGAGCAGTGCCTGTCATCCCTTTGCTCGAGCCAAGCTTAAAGCCCCTTTCTCAGTTCCCAGGCCTGTCTCTCTGCAGCGACGCGGCAGAACCCTTCTGCCTTAGTCCCTGTTGTGGACTCTCTGACAGAAGGATGTCAGAGCTCCTCTTGGGCCACAGAAGCCAGCAATGGCATTTCCGCCTTTGTGTCTTCATTTACATCAACTTTCCTGCCATACTGTCTCCCTCCTCCCATATGAGTCCTGAGCTACTCCTAACGCCCTACTCCCAGAGTGGGCACCCCAACAGTGGCAGAGTCTCTTTCTCCAAACTAGAACGGTGAGGGGCTGTTATTTAGCACTTAAATTGCACATGGATTATAGGCTATTCTTACCACCCAAATGGAGGATGAGCTCCTTGAGAGCGTGCACGGTGTTTCCTGCCAGGGCCTCCCCCACGTAGTAGATGATCAATTTCTATTTGCAACTGATCGGACATATGAGTTCAGTAGTCTTCTGAAATCAGGAGATGGTTCTTATTAACATGAAACAGGCTCATCTACCATCAAAACAACACCAAGGACACAGGTCTTGGCAATAGGACTTCCGGTTTATTATGGAGCTTCTGTGAGCTGTTGAATCTAAACAGTTTCCCGACAGATGAGATTAGCATCTCCCAAACCAAATTTTTTCCTCAGGTGCTAAAGCTTTCTCTGAGGACTTAATAAGTTTCCTGGTTTCTCAGTGTTCCAAGACCTAGCCCCCTCTAAGATGGGGAAAGAATGCAACACATCCATCTCATAATGCCCAGTGGGAACCACAGGAGCGGAAAAGGCAGCAAAACGTCACTCCTGTTATAGACGCGAGTACCGCATATGGCTGGCTGCCTTTGTGATCAGAGGGCGCTCCTGACACCCTCAGAGTGTGCTTCGCATGTGGTGGGCACCCAGTGACCATCAGCTGATATGCTGAGCCTTGGCTCTGGTCCTCACATACACTCGTGAGACTCCTACCACAAATGGCATATAAAGTTACCCGGACGGTGACCTTGCTGCTGAGTAGAGTTGGGCAGGGCTGTGTGAAGGCTGTGAGCAGGGGCCAGACACCCTGTCCCAGGTGGTCCTGCACGCATCTCTGCCAGGAGAACCCCTACTGTCCGGCCTGCTCCAGGCAACAGAGCAAGGACCACATAAAAGTAGAACAAAGGGTGCTAAACGCCGGGAAGGGTAGGGGAAGGGATAGGGAGAGATTTGATGAAAAATACAAAATCACAACTCCAAAGGAGGAAGTTCCAGTGTTCTCTACCACTGTAGGATGCCAAGAGTTAACAATAAGATATTGTTTCAAATAGTTTCAAATAGCTAGGAGGAGGATATTGAATGTTCCCAGCATAAGAAGATGATAAATGTTTGAGATGATGGATATGCTAATTACCCTCATCTGATCACTATACATTATATGTATCACAACGCCATTATGTACCCCATGAATATGCACAGTTGTTATCAATTAAATAGAGAAAATTAAAACAATTTTTAAAATATGAGCTTCCTCCTTCAGGCCTCCTAGAACAAAGCATTCCATGAACAAGCCTCTCCATAAGCTCAGCTACACCTCAGGGACTGCGGCCGGACAGATCCACAGCTAGCGAGCGGCAAATCCCCAAACAAAACAAGAATTTATTTAATAAATATTTGCAAGAACGCTTAAGGGGTGACTCAGCTGACCACAGTGGCAAGTGCTGTGTAAGGGGCCCACAAGAGTCACTGAAAAAACAGCTGGATCATGGGATTAACTTCTCTCCCTCCTTTTTTTGTTTTGTGATCCCTGGAGCTCATTTTCAGTCTCTTTGTCTTTATATTGCATTGATCTCTGGAGCTTCTGATCCTGGGGCTGTTTCTCCAGAGCCCTGAATGATGTAGATGACTGTGGTTTAGAGTGTCTTTCTCTGGACAGCAACCCCCTCCAGCCAAGGCACTGGCCGGCTGATGGCCGTGGGACAATCTCAGACTGACCAAGAAAAAGCCTCTCACTGCTGCTGGAAAAACATTTACAATATTAGACACGGGTGTACGCTTAATACCATACCAGGAGATAACATTTGGGGATTTTGACCCACAAGATTTTACAGACTACATTTGGGTAAACATGCTGAGGCCCCTCACCCTACTCTTGCTAGATTTTTTTTTTCCAGTCAAGAAAGGCAACACAGGAAAAAGTATGTATCCAAACTGCACCATCTCCTTTAATGACCTGCTAAAGGTATTACTTGAAATTCACAGATGCATTGCCCCTCTGCTGAGTATGGGTTCTGCTACTATTTTTTTTATTTCCATAATGTTGCCTTCAGCTACAAAGCCATCTCTCTTTTCTCCCTGCAAGCATTTGCAACATATTGCAAATTGTCACCCTGTCTCTTCTGTTCTCCTTATAAGGGACGAGGTAATTACAGGGCTTGTGCAAAGATGACTTGGAGGCTGGTAGCTAAGGGCTGCCCTGCCACCTGCCCCACCAAGGTCAAGTCCTACGCATTGTATTTCAGAGGTAAGGAGCATAGAAGAGGGAGGACTCTCCCTTTAGATGGAAAAGGAAGTTTGAGTCAACAGAGGAACACAGAGGAAAGGTGGATGGGCCAGTCGGCGTGCCCCTCCAGCCAGTTCATGTCATGAGAGGTAATGAAAATGTCTGAATCCCCTAGAGTGGAGCTATCAGCTGTGAGCCCTTTGGCATGTTCCTGCTCTGACTGTAGGCAACTGTATTCCATGGAAAGTGGGCTGAGGAGCAGATGCAGGCTCTTATAATCCTTAGTGGAAGAGAATTCCAGAAGCAGGGCCAATGCCACACCGTGTATGGCATCGGTGTCTTAGGGGCCCCCATGGCTGTGCTCACACATGGAAGATGCTCAGTCAACATTCATAAGAGGAAGGAGGCAGGGAAAATGCTGGAAAACCCTAACAGTTTTTCCTGTGCCCAAGAACAGAGGTGAGGCATTTTCAGCTAGAATAGAGTGTAGGTTACACTCTGCCAGGTCATGCCACTGCCTGTAAGCTTCTGAAGGGTTCCCAGGTGTAGGCTGTTAATCTTTTTAAGTGCCAGGTGTTAGAGGGCAATTAAAAAGCATTAACCCTGAAGCGCATGGAATGTCCTAGAACCTTGCTGTTAAACCATTCACTAAGCACTGGAGTTGTGCACAAGGCAAGACAACCCTAGACCCCAAGGGATGAAGCAACATCCTCAGCCATGGGACAGCGTCCCCACCAAGTGACCCGGGCAGAAATCCTAAGGACAGCCCCCGGTTCTAGAAGGCCTTCTCCCAGAAGCATGAGAGGACATACAAGTGCTCATAGGGTTGCAGACTATGGAGATGCTTAATTAGCTACATTACATCAAGGCCCAGGTGGGCCAGATATCACAGTGGCCATACCGCTCTGTGAGTAGGTTGGCGGAGCTGACACACATGGAAAGACAATGATAGCATGCCCTTATTACATTTTTGCTTACTTAGAGCAACCCATAGTCAGACTGAGGACGCCTCCCAGAGTACATGCTGGAATAAACAACGTGGTTACCATGAATACACACACAGCACACAACTCGTGGGCTGCTGGAAGTGTGTTCCTTATTCTCAACCGTCTCCTTGCCACGGGGGAGGGAGGTGCCTGAAGTGAGCACGTCCTCCTCCGAGGCGCAAAGCACCAAGGGAGGACTTCAAATCACTGAGCAGCTGCACAGCAGCCAAGCCCCTCCCACGACTTTCTTTTTTTCCCCTCTTCGCTTTCAGCATCTGAATGCAAAGTTGTTTCTGAAAAGTGAGGCGACTTTTTGCCATGATGTTTTCACTGTTGAGGTTACCTCTCCTCAACCCCCGTGCAGCTGCTGCAGCACAGAGCCATCAGGAGACTCAGAGCAATGGCGTGAAAAGCCATCAGGGTTCCCCACTGGAATTCAGACAAAGCAGCGTCCTCTGCAGCCTGGAACCCTTGCAGAGGTCTCTTCTCCAAGGCATTCCTGAACACTCTAATTAAGGCAAATGTAATCAGTCCAGTGAGTAAACAACCTCCAGGCATGACAATCCCCAGTCCAAGGACGGTTTCGACAGCCCCAGGGGGCTCCCTTCAACCGCTAAGCAGGGATTTGTTTTCCTTTGTGGAAGATCAGCACCCGCAACTGCTCACCACCTCTCCTGCCGCGGGTAGGCTTCTGCTGGTGGTTGGCCGGAATTTGCTCTCTGGTTGCTTCACAGAAGTGTCATTCACCCCAACCTCTCCAAAAAGGCTGCTCAGGAGAGAAGAATAGTGGAGAAAGCTGTGGGACTCCTAAAGCTTCCTGTATACACCCTGGGGTGGCATCATTGTTCCTCTCCAGATGAGAAAGCACAGCATGGGGACACACCCATGCCACAGAGTTGGCCAGCAGCCGAGCCTAGAATCCAAAGTCCAGTAAGCTCTGGTTTCCTGGACTGTGTGAGTTTCAACTCCCTGGCGGGCCCAAGGACCAGGCATCCCAACTCTGTTATCCCACCAGGGAGCCCTGGGGGACAGCATGAGGGTGGCACTATACTGATCGTGTTTCAAAAGAGACCATTAAGATATCCAAGGAGACCCCAAACAAGAAGGCCATGGCCAAATTATATAGACAGGTGTTATTTTTTAAAAATGTTGGCACTCCTACTAGGCATATTTAGGTCCAGGATATTGAGACATCTTCAAAATACCCTTCTTGCTAATCGAAGAGAAACAAGTTAAACCCCATGCTCAGGACAAGAAGGCAGAGGCTGCCAGTCAGTCTGTATTGCCCTGGACGTCAGAGCCCTGGAATCATTCTCCAACCATGCCCTGGTTTTTCACTGAAGGGTGGGTGTTTGTAAGGACTGAAGATTAAGGAAGATAAACCCTAAGGAACAGCTCAGCTCAGTGGGGTGTTGGGTGGCCACAATCACTGCAGAACACTCAGGTCTGAAGTGACCCCATGGGCCCGAGGTCACTTGCTGGCATTTGTGGTCTCAGGATGGGGGTGGATGTGCACACCTTCTCGAGTCTGGAGGCACCGAGCATGCTCAGAGCTCAGAAGAGCCATCAACCCTGGTTCAGTGGAAGGGGCCGCCCTGGAGGCTCTCACTAGTTGACACGTGTCTTCAGACCCCATGGGTACTTTGGCACCTTCCTGACTACTTGCCGGGGAAGGAGAGGGACAGTGCTGGACCCAGGGCCCATGCTTGCACCCATCACACAGCACCTGGCAGCAGCCTTGTCTCTGAAGGGAGGGCAGTCTCACATGGGGGTGGAGGGAGCAGCAGGCGAGGGTCTTCAGGAGAGAAAGGGAGAAAAGCCATAAAATGCCAGGGTAGTGTGGGGGCAGAGAGCTGGCTCCGTCATTCCTGGCACATGGCTCTATGGGGACACAGGAGGGTCAGGCCCCATTCTGGTGACATGGCCTGAGAGGGCACCAAGGGCCCTGCTGTGAGCTCCTCTTCTGAGGAACAGGATGGCATGATGACCTCACCAGTACCTGTGCCTTCCGAGGCCTGGCCTGCTTCCACACTCTCCCCAGCCCAGAGAGGCACCACCCTTGGGCCACTCCACTCGCTCTCGCTGCTGCCACTTGACAAGGACCACCTGCTTCTTCAACCTTTCCCAGAGTGTGACTCATTTCCCCCAAATTTCCCTGGTCTCACAAGGTCACCACGATTCCTGTGACCATGGCACGGACACCTCCCTCTCCCACTCCGCAACTTGAGAGAGGCCAGAAGGGAGAAGCCTTCCCTCCCTCTGGAGTCTTTCTCAATCCTGCTCTGAGGCTCAGGATGCAAGTCGATCTGGATATCCAAATGTCCAGAATAAAGAAACGGGACCTCAGGCTGGCTCACAAGTCCACTCCTTCAGCAGGTTCCTCACTCTCTAACAGTGTTTCTCAACTTTTTTGTCATTATTGATCACCTAGAGCAGGCACATCCAACCTGCGACCTGCTGGCCTCATGTGGCCCAGGACAGCTTGTAATGTGGCCCCACAAAATCTTTCAACATCATATTTTTTAACCACTTATTTTCTTCATGACCATGCATAGTTCCATTTTTGAAGTTCACAATCACACTTTGTTCATAACATTGCTTTTTGGCAGCACATATATTTGTGAGCATCTGCTTGAAACACGAAGAGCAAAATCCAAACAAACATGAAGAGCAAAATCCAAACAAACATTTCTGATTAGCACCTTGAGAACACACTAAGAATGGCGACTACTTCCATCGAACCAGACATGGAGAGATCAATTTTACAAAAATAAGGTCACATTTCCCACGAATTTTAGATTATTCTCATTTTTCCAAACTTTATAATAAAAAATATAAAAAAGAAGTCCTATGTATATACACTAACTATACTATACAATTTTTGTGCCACCCAAGACAATTCTTCTTTACTCAATATGGCTCAGGGAAGCCAAAATGTTGGACACCCCTGGTCTAGAGAAATTCTATGAACTTTTTTTCTGGATAGCTTTCATCCATGAACTTTTAAGGCCACATACATAATGTGTATCTGTTTTAGCAGTGTGGCTCCATGGAGGGCTGCAGACCATTGTCATAGCCAAGACTTTGCCTCCCAAGCACCAATTTTCTCTCCCTTGGAGGCGATATCATCCCCTCTAAGAAGGCACATGCTGGGCCCTCAGAGTGCTCTGCCCTGCTCCCAGGATCCTCTGAATGGCTACAGTGTGGTTGCACACATAGAACTTAGTGTTCCCCTGCATGGACACCTGGTGAATTGAGCAGGTCAAGAGGAGAAGCTCCTATACAAGACATCCTTCTAATCTCACTTGTTTAACTCTACAGTCCTATCTTCACTCAAGGGCAAAGAAAGTCTTCCTCCCAGGCCCCTGTGCAGTAAAGGGTTAGCAGAACAGACCCAAGACTGCATCCCTAGAAAGGTATTGGCAGGCCTGGTCCTTGGCCAGCTTCTGAACAGAAATTTTGGGAAAGCTCCCACCATCCTGTAGCTGAAAGGATGTGCCTTTGCCTAAATTGTCGGTGCACATGGCGTGGTTGATGCTGAACTCCTGCTTCCCTTTCCTGCATCTGGACTCTTGGCACATGCCAAGCAGAGGATGCCGTGTCACCAGCCCCACGGCAAAACCTAGTTGCTGGGTCTCCCAAGGGCTTCCCTGGTAGAAAGCATTTCATACCTGTTTTCATGGCCCCCGATGGAAGATCTGGTACATCCTGCATGACCCCACCACAAAGAGACCCTCAGAAGCTCATACCTTGCCTTCCCTAGACTTCACCCTGAGCCTTTGCCCTTTGCTGATTTGCCCTGTGTCCTTTCTCTGTAATAAGCCATAGTTGGAGCATGACCCTTAAGCTGAGTCCTGAGAATCCTCCTGGTGACTCATCTAACCTGGGGATGGTCTTGGGACTGCCACCACCCCCAGCCCCAGGCTTGCTTCTCTCTGCACCTGCTATGCTCAATCGCAGCCAAGATATCACAATTTTCATCCTAGGCCTCATGACAGGATCCTGCCTTCACCACAGCACAGTATCCAGGGTCCCACAGACCCAGGATGCTCACTTTGGTTGGGAACTGCTGACAATGGGGCACAGTCAGTAGATCCTGGAGATCTTGGCACTGATCTCATAAGCCACTTTATTTCTAAAAATACTTCTGCTGTGCAGAAGAAATCATTTCCTCATAGGAGAAAGCCGCTCTCTCCCTGCCTGCCCTGGGACATCCCACACCTAGGGGGCAAGTGGTCCAAGATCCCTCTTCCTCCACTTGACGCAAATACTGCTGCTTGAACCCTGGATCCCAAGAGAAAACCCTGTCTGAGTAGCCCTTCTGTGGATGCCCGTGATCCATGCCTTCTGCTTGACACTCAGGCCCAGTGGATACCACAAGAAATGGGGACAACTTTAGAGACTCCAGATTTACCTGCTGGATTTCCACCTTTGGGCAATCATCAGCAGACATTCCTCTCCATGGGAAATACTTGCCCTGGACTTGGTTCCTGACACCTGAGTGTCTGCTACTTAGGAAGCAGGTGGTTGACTGGTGTGTGGTCCAGATGAGAGAACACTTTCCTTCCAGCACCAGGGAGTCTTGGTCATTTCTAGCTTCTTGTTTAGCTTTCTGACTCTTCATAAACTTGGTGAAAAATGAATAAATCCCATGTGCATATTGCTGGCATAAAAAGGGGAACTTCTGTGTTTATTCAGGAAATAAAAAATAAAACAGAGATGTCTAGAGCCTTACAAAGCCTCTGAGAATCAAGTATAGTATCTAATATCGGAGCCCCTAAGGAGAAAGCAAGTTTTTTTTCTTTTTTGAGAAAACCACTTATTGATAAATAACTGGCATTTGTCATGCACTGCACAATATACTTACCAACTCTACTGAAATTAAAGGAAACAGCACAACACAAAGAACAGGGGTCCAGATTAGGAAGAAATTATTGAAACACACAAAGAAAGTTCAACATTAAGTTATAAGTGATTATCTAGGTTTAAGTAGAAAACCAAGATACTAACTTTGTTATTTGACTTTCAGACTTTCATTCAATTTCAACTATTAATTACTGAAAACACACTACAGTCAGTTATTGTTGTGCAAGGTAGCTATGTTCTATGAAGTCATCAGAAAGAAGAAATCTGGGATACTGATAGAGTCATTGATCTTATGGAAAACACAGGGTTAGGTACCTGCGAGCATCTGGTCACAACACTTTTGCCAACCAACCAACATATAACTTTGTCTTATATGTGTTTCTATTTACAGACATCTTGTTTAGTTTATGTTTCTGAGTTATTAATGCTGAACTGATGGTCACCAGCACCATAACTCATACCTGAACAAAGATCGCCTTTTTCTTTTTTATGATTACAAAACATACAAGTAACTTCTAGGATTTTAACATTTATATATCCCCATTCTACAGCTTAAAGATTACAAAACAAGCATCAGAATTATTAGACAGCACTTCAGCTAGGGAGCATTTTAAAGAGCAAAACCACCATTGAAAATCACAATAGATGTGAAAGATGTGGCACTAAATAGCCCATGAAAAGGACGCTCACTTACAGTTGGAGCTGAAACAAGCAGGCAAGCATGTCCTCATCCAGCCTCCTCTGAGAACACACACATCTAGCAACTCAAATCTTTCACCTCTCTCTGCATGTCTGGGGATGACCGTGGCATGAGTATTAGTTTGAGGTTACCAATAAATTTGCAAATACAGAATCTGTGAATGATAAGAATCAGCTGCTTCCTAGCATCTGTGTTGAAGCATTTTCACATACATCAATGACCTGATTATTTTCTTCACATTTTGCAATTTAATCTTTTGGAGAGAACATGAGTGTTGGGGCTTAAGAGGCTTGTGATGCAATTGTGTAACTGCTACTTCCTTGCTGCGTGATTTTGGCACATTACATTATTTAACCTACAAAACAGGGATAATAAGACAAATCTTGAAGGGTTGTTTGGATGATTAAGTAGAATATCTGACATGTTATAGGATTTCTCTCTAAACTGAAGCTGTTGATCTTTGCTCTAATAAGAGCAGAGGGGGCTTCTCCTCTGAATTCGTTATAAAATCCACTCTTTAAATTACCCCCATCTTGTGTAAGATCATACAAAGCAGAGAGACCCAAAAACCTGAAATTTATTTATAAAAAATTGTGTAGTTATTCTTCCATGTTTAAACTTCAGTCAGCTTCAAAGGACTCTCCGTTTGATGCAATATGCCTGTTGAGACGCTTTTTCCACTGCTCCAAACAGTTTTTGAACTTGTCGATTTTGATGCCTTTTAGTGCTTCTGCTGGTTTGTGTTTTACCTCTTCCATGTTGGCAAAACGTTTTCCTATGTGGACTTTTTTCACCCAGGGAAACAATACACAGTTGCTAGGACTGAGATTGAGTAAGTAGGAAGGGTGGGTCATGGGCATCGTGCCATTTGGGGTCAAAAATGGCTGAACACTCAGCACAGTTGTGGGCAGGTGCACTCATAAGTCAACCATCAAGGCAAACAAGTTCAAAGAATCTCCACTCCCCCAAAATAATTCACTGAAGTGGAATGTAGCCTCTCACAACAATGCTGGCTGGTATGCTGATGCTGATAGGTTCCTAGAAAACTTACCTAGTGTAGGAAGCCTCTACTACAAGGGGCCCACCCTCCAAAAGATACTTCCGTTTGGGGGGGTCCCCTTCATACAGTTCCTGCACATTCTACTGTTTTATGTGGGAGACAAGTTTGTTTACATCTGGAATGACTTGGTTGATACAAGGGGGGAGATCATCTCATTTCTTTCCTAACCCCTTGACTGTAGAATGCATATCTCATAAACAATTTGTAAACGATCATTTTAGGGAAGACCTTGAGAGGGTCATCCCTACAGGTGTATCTACAGTAAGAAGCTTCTAATTTGAGAGCACATGTATGATTTCTGAGCTATGGCTCCTAGGGAGAACCATCCACTATCTGACAGTCGAATTCACTTATTGTGAGAGGGAATTCCTATTTGTAGTGGAAGAAATGCCAACAGGTGGAACCCATAAACCCAGATGCTAATCCTTCCTACCCTAGTAAAAAGGGGGATCTTCATGATATACATCTTCAGCCTATAAAATCTCAGAGGGTATGATACTTGAAAAAATGCTTTGCATGGTTTCTTATGGGGAATATATTGGGAGACATAAAAGTCGCTTCTTACCATTAGTCAATTCCCAGTCAGACTGGAAATAATATGAAAATATATATCCTTGAGATTTTGCAGAATTCACCGACACAAAACCACCTTTAACCAATGTAAGCAAGCCACACATGCATACAGAGATAGGAGATTATTTTGTCACTGTAATTCTAGCTATAGTTATCTCTATTTTAAAGATAAGTCTAGTTGTGCCTGAACTCTTTATCATTCAGTGGTGCCACTTGCCATTTTACTGCATATTGATAATTACTATTTTTCTTTTTTGTGGTTATAAAACATAGAAGTAACTTTTGGGGTTTTAACATTGAGACATTGTTTGTTTTCAAATATTTCCATCTTTCAGTTTAAAGATTATAAAACAAACAAACCCTTCATTAACCAGAGTGTTGGGTGTAAAAGTTCTGTTTAAATGGTCTTTTCTTTAACTGAGGAATATCTATAAATCTTTTTTCCGACATTTATCATAGAAATAATTCAAAAATACATATAATATTCTGCCTCCACAATGTCAATATACTGATATGTGTCTTCTTAAGTCATGCATCTCAAGGTCATTTTTGCATATTAATTATCATTGCATGACAAATAAAACATTGAACTCAGTCTATTTCTTAGACCTATAGTTTAGTTGAAAGTGAAGCAGACAAGCAAATCTCTGATGAAAGCTTCTTTTTCTCAGCCGGGCTCGGTGGCTCAGCCTGTAATCCTGTGCCTTTGGGAGGCTGAGGTGAGTGGATTGCCTGAACCCGTGGGTTCAAGACCCGCCTGGGCAGTGAGACCTCATCTCTACAATAAATCAAAAAATTATTAGCTGGGCGTGGTAGTGCGCACCTGTAGTTCCAGCTACTTGGAAGGCTGAGGCGGAAGGATCGCCAGAGCCCAGCAGGTTGACACTGGGGTGGCCATGAGTGTGCCACTGCTTTTCAGCCTGGGTGACGGAGTGAGACTCCAACTCAAAAAAAAAAAAAAAAAAAAAAAAGGAAAAAAAAAAAAAAAAAAAAGCTTCTTTTTCTCATTAAAAATCACTTCTAAAACATGGAACACTGTAAAATTCTAGTCAATTGAGGCTTCCACCTAGTTTGGTTGATCTGGGAGTTACTTCTGTGTAATAATGAAGTATACATAACACAGGATTATTTATAGGTAGTCAACTTTTAAGGTCCACAATGCATGCAACACATATGAACTATAATTTTCCTTACAGACACTGCCTAAGCAATAGTTAATAACTTTGTAGTCAGTTTAACTAAAGACAAGCTTCAGATACTGGATTCCCTTGGACTTTGGTGGATAAAAAGAAAAGCATATTTGGCAACAACAGTTTTTAAGTTAATAATTTAATGTTGATGTTTTACAACTAACATAAAATCTAATGCTTCTATTTTTTTTTTTGGAACATTTTTCTGTTTTATTTCTTGATAGAATGTTCACAACTGGGTCCTATGATCCAGGAAAAAAACTCAAACTCTAATTCCCATATAGGTATGAATAAATACTTCTCTTTTTTAACTAATGAAATTTCTTGAAAGTTGTTTGGAGATTAAAAAAACCTTTTGTAGACTAATGATTGTTTGACAGACTGACTTGTGCTTTGCCAGTCTGTTGAACCCACAGAGATTAGATACCTAAATTCAGATTTGATATCTGAATTTGGGGGGAATCCCATACATGGGTGAATGGATGGATGATGGATAGCTGGGTGGGAGAATACATAGACAAATGATGGATGAGTGGGATGATAAATGAGTGGACGGGTACATGGATGGAGGGACAGCTAGATGGGTGGATGGATGGGTGGGTGGATGAATGATTGATGGATTCATGGATGGATGGATGGGTGGATGGATGGATGAATGGAGGAATAGATGTATGAGTGGATGGATGGATAGATGATAGAAGGATGGGTGGGTGGATGGATAATAGAAATATGTATATATATATTACCTATATTAGTGTGCCACATTTTAAGAGAGTTTCTCAAAATACTATCTACAGCATTTGAATCATTATCCATTAACTTCTCTCATCTCGTAGACTACACTTCTAATGAATTTCACATTCAGTTCCTTACTCAATATTAATTTAAAAGAAGCAAACTTCTAATAAATGTCTCAAAGTTACCAAACAAAATCAGAATGATTTAGGAGACTCCCTGAATTTTGGGGGGAATCCCATACATGGATGAATGGATGGATGATGGATAGCTGGGTGGGAGAATACATAGACAAATGATGGATGAGTGGGATGATAAATGAGTGGACGGGTACATAGATGGAGGGACAGCTAGGTGGGTGGATGGATGGGTGGGTGGATGAATGTTCACTGTATCCAGTTGAACATAAATTTGAGGCCAAGTAAGAACAGGTAGATTTCTTACATACAGCACATGTTTCTGAGGGGTTCCTTAAGCCAGTCCCTCAGTTAGCCTTCATGGGGATCACACATGGCACCCTGAACCATAGCTAGCCTTGAGTGGGCACATACTAAGAAAGCGTGCTAGTGTAGTGTTAAATGATATAATCCCATAATTTAGACCTAAAGCAATGCATTTGGCAATTCTCTCATTTTATAGATGAATAAATGGAAATCCATGGAGTTTTAGAGACTATCTCCAAACAGTCCAGTTTTAACATCAATGCCACTACTGGAATAACTTCTGGATTCTAAGCTGAGAGCTTTAGTGAAACATGATGAAAATCATAAAAGCCACACTCTGGTCATCACCATGGTTCTTCCTAACTCTGTCACCAGGCTGAGACCCACATTGTGCTTTTGTTCCCTGAGTTGTTTCTGAGCATCACCAACACCTCCCCGCTCATGTTGACTGGCTGTTCCTCTCTCCTTGGGAAACCCGTGGTTTGGTATTAGGCTGACCCAAGCTATCAACAGAAAACCAACAGAAAAATGAGTTCTCATCTGGCTGCTACAGAATTATCTTCGCATGCCTCATTCCATCTATGTCACATTACAGAGGAGACACTGGGACCACAACACACTAGAATTCCATGCAGATAGCATAATGCATATGCACATCCCTAGCGCATACTTCCCATTATCACATTTTCTGCACAGTTGTGTATTTCTTCTCCCAAACATTAGGCAATAACTTTCCGAAATACCTCATCTGAGGGCTTACCAAGGAAGGACAGAGAATTGAGTTCTATTTAAATGTGTGAGGAGGCAGAGACTCACAGTTATTGCAAGCCTTAACCAAAACATAACTATTGACGATGCTATATATTTTTAAAGAGTTGAGTCAATGCGTTACTGTGCATATTGTATCTTTTTTGCAATTACTTTGTGGTTATGTGCAATTTGGGAATCCCTTCTGTGCTAGGGAATGCCTTGCATTGCACACTTTTCTTCTCGAGTAGTATATGGAAGAAAATAGATTATTCAATATTTATATTCTTCGAACTTTGAAAGCATTTGCTGTCTTTAATGCACAACCATGTGTTTGCCTGTTACACCTGATGGACCCATACTCCACCAGTATAGGCGTGGGCCCACGTCTCACCAGGAAAAGCAGAAAGCCCTTCCTTCCCGAAGGACTGGGGCCATCTCAGCTGTGGTTTCTAATGCAGTTTGACTCTCATGGTGCTTAAAAATTAATTAATTAAACAAACTAATAAATGACTGATTATGAGTGACAAACATTTAGAAATAAAAGTCTTTACCTAAGACTTAGGACTAAGGCTTTTCCTTGAAACCTCAATACTCTGGGCCATGGCCTTGTTGCTGTTTGACAAGATGCAGCAATGGTGAGAAGTGAGCACCACCATTCTCCTGAGGTTGGACCTGGGTGTTCAGCAGTGTGATCTCCAACATCCCTTAGGGTCCTCTGGGCACTGTGGCTTGCTCTGGTGTTTTCTCTTAGTTTTTTTGTTTCTCTGGATACCCAGGTTTATTGTTCCCAAGCATACCTGCCTGCCTTTACATAGATGTCAGTTTGCAACCCCTCACATAACATAACTCATACTCACGGGCCAGCAGCCAGGGCAGGAAGGAGCCACTGGGTCCTGTGGGGGCAAATGCATATTACTGTCATGTCCTAAATTCCGGGTTTCAGCCTTTCCTGTAGGAGGTGATTCCTGAACAACCTGCCCTGACCGATTTGCCCCAAAGCCTCCTGAAATCATCATGTCTGCAATACCTCTGACTTGAGAAACAAATTCAGAAGAGTGAAAAGTGACTTTTGCTATGTTCTGGTGAGAAAAATAAGACTAAAGCTCGGTAGGGATACCTAGTGTTAACAGCATAGGTTATGCAGAAAATGTATATTTTGCCACAATGTTTATATTTAGATTGCCACAATGTTTAGATTATTTTGCCACAATGTTTAGATTTCAACACAAATCTAACTTTTTCATGTGTTTATGTGTTTCTTGGTTGAAACAACATTTTAATAATATAGAGAGAAAGCTATCCTTTAAGTAGTGCTGAGCATCTGTACACACATGGCACTTAATTCTCACAAGTCTATGTAGATGCCATCTCTTCTCTGCAGATGAGCAAACTGGGGTCAAGGTAGCTTCAGCAATCTGCCCAAGGTCTCATGGCAAGTTGAGAAAAGCAGTTTTAAATCCACATGCCTTTGAATCCAGAGCCAATCCGTTCTTCTATTTAATCATTCAGTTATTTGCTCACTCAATAAATATTGAGTCCCTATTATGAGCTAGACACTGTTCTGGGCACTGAATATACATTACTGGGCAGCTCAGACCCAGATCCTGCCCTCCAAGAGTGTAAACTTCACTGGGAAAGATAAGGATGCAACCCTTACAGATGAAAGTGTTGTTTCAGGGAAACTCAGGGTCTCCTAAGACAATGGTCCCCAACCTTTTTGGCATTAGGTCTCAGTTTTGTGGATGACAATTTTCCTATAGGTTGAGGTTCATGGGTGCAGGGGAAGAAGGATGGTTTAGAGATGATTCAAGTTCATAACATTTATGGTGCACTTTATTTCTATTATTATTACATTGTAATAGATCATGAAATAGTTATGCAATTCACCATTTTAAAAAAGAGGCAAGAACAGAAGTGGTAAATAAAACAATAGGCAGGTCACATGCAGATTAAAGTAAGTGTCGGATTCTGATTTAAAGCCTGACACCAGACGCAGCTGTACAATTGAAGTACATCAACTCCTTTGCCACTCACTGATAGGATTTTGAGATGAGTCTGCAAGCAAATGATTTATGACGGTCTCTGTGCAGTTAAACCTCACTGCTAATGTTAATCTGTATTTACAGTCACTCCTCAGTGCTAGCATCACAACCTCAGCTTCCCCTCAGATCACCAGTCATTAGTCTCTCATAAGGAGCATGCAACCTAGCTCCCTTACATGCACAGTTCACAATAGGGTTCATGCTTCTATGGGAATCTAATGCTGCTGCTGATATGACAGGAGGTGGAGCTCAGATGGTAAGGCAAGCAATAGGGAGTGGCTGTAAATACAGATGAAGCTTTGCTCCCTCACCTGCTGCTCACCTCTTGCTGTGTGGCCCAGTTCCTAACAGGCCACAGACTGATCTCGGCTCATGGCCCAGGGTTTGAGGAATCCTAAGAAACTCCTCATTGCTGGGCTACCCAGTCAACACACAATTCCAGCAGTTACCTAATGCTTCATGTTTGAAGAGCATTGAAAAGTCTAGAAAAAAAATGAAGTAGATGATTCTTACCAATGTAAATCCATTAATAGTAAAAATTCGAGTAGATTTTTCCCAACAACAATGAAAATAATGATAGTGTGATTGTGCAAGTGAACATGTATTGCACACTTCCATACCAGGTGCTATCCTAAGTTCCTGGCTGCAGATTATGGCGTGGAATCTCTACAACCCTGTCATAAGCCCAAGACTCTGCTATGCAATATGTGGGTCTCCTCGTGGGACCTATGAGGACAAGCTCCACACCAAATGTCCAGGCCATGCCCAGATTCCTCAAGGGGCAGGTGGGGAAACTGAGGCTTAGGAAGGTAAGTAACTTGCTCCCCTTCTAAGCTATGATATCATTCAACACTAGGAAAGAAGGCTCAATCGATACTTTAAATACTAATATCTTTAAGCAAACATGGGGCTTACTTAACATGAGAAATGGCTACCTTTCACTCTAACAGAATTATTATTTGCAAATACGCAGTGGTCTTTCTAAGGTGCTTTATCCTAACGAAAATAAACAGAGCTGGAGTGATTTTGACACGTGGTGATGCTTCCTTGACATTCCTTATTTCAAGAAAAACCACATGTAGCTGTCTTGAGCCACTCACTTATACCTTTGCCATCTTTTGCAACATTCAGATAGAGCACTGAGGATAGAGCCAGCACTCCCATTCCAGGAAAAAAAAAGTCCATGATATCTGGCCCATTCTCCTCCACCTTCCTCAGGTGGCCTCACTTACCAAACCCAGAACACAGGTGGAACAGGTAGCAGCATCCACAGGTAGATGCCAAGTAGCAGAGCCAACAGATAGCAGATACACTAAGATTCAAATGCCATTTATCAAGACCCTCCTCTAGGGTGCCTGGGTTTTACAGCTGGAAGCTCTTGGCTTTGAGTGATGTTTACTCCAGGCAGACCCTGCCATTGTTAGTTTGCATTGCCCTGACACATACACCAAATTACCCAGGGCTTTGTAGTCATCTGGACTACAGAGAAAACCAGCAGTCTGCCCAGGGAGTAAAGGCGGATCTCACTCTTACTGTATTTCTGCTTCCTGTGTAAAATCTTCATACATCCCTTGATGCAGGGAGACACAACTAGGTGGACATTGCCACCATTCTGCCTTGGAAAACCAAAACGTACTTTCTGGGTGCCTAGGACTCCCAGGGATTCTCTCCTGCCTGCAAGGTGGCAGGAGATAGGCTCAGGGAAATGGGAAGTGTGCCCAGACAGCGCTGGGACTGTCACAGGATCCGGCACAGGCATCTCCCAGGCCCTGTGCACGGAGGAGATCCTAATGAAAAGTGTCAGGCCTGAGAATCCCACGGCTGCATCTTCAGTAACTGCCTTGGAGAACAAGAACACTATATTCATCAATGCAGTAAATCACACAGATGAGAAAGTAAACTGCTCCTCACATAACGAGAGCACATGAAGATTGATTGTGGAATTAGGTGGTCCTCCCAGAATGCCCTCAGCTGATCCAGGACTTCACACAGCTGATTTGGAGGCTCAGCTGAGGCGTCTGAAAGAGAATTGACACAGGCCCATCTCACTGTGAACTCAAGATTTCCCAGAAATGTCTTTTTTTGGTCTTCTTCATCCCAGGAGTGATGCCCACCTGACCAAGACACCATGTAAGGCAGTCTTGGCATCCATCAGCACTGTCCTGGATAGCCCCAATTAGATTATAAAATCATAACTGTAGTCATCGTATGTCTGTCATCATAATTACATCAGCATGTTAATGCCGTTTTAATGGTGTCTAATAATGTAATAAGAAATAATGGAATTTATTTGACAGCTACATAACCATTAACAAAACGTATTAAGCATAACTAGCACTTCCATAAAAATGCACACAATGTCTGAAAGTGGCAGCTCGTGTGTCCCGCCTGCCTCTTTTCTGTTCCTGGAACAAGGAGCCACTCTGGGAATGTGCTCTCACATGTGGCACCTCGTGACTGTGGTACCCACCAGCACGAGCTCCCTGCCCTGAGATGCTGGTGAGGCCAAGCCTACACCTGAGCCAGTCCCTCGAGCCGGTGCTTATGCTGAGTGTGTGCCTACTGCCACTGGGTGCAGAGTGATTCTTGGGACACATAGGTAAGGCTTGTGTGCTCAGAAGGGCAAAGCTACCACCATACGTGTGCACAAATGTGTGCACACACACGCATGCACAGACACACCCACAATAACTCAAGCCCCAAGGTGTGACTAGGGCTGGAGACCTCAGAAAAGGTGTTGGAACCAGGAAGGACCAGACTTCAGCTCTCAAATATGGACAGGGCTGAGGAGGGCAGGGGGACAGGTAAATGATCCCAGCCAGGTGAGACAATGGGGGACATTCACTGAAAGATCTGCTCACCACAGTGCCATTTGCCAGATTCCCAAGGGCACCCAGGGCCAGGCCATGGTATCCAGGTATGACTCCACAGAAAAGGGAGAATGCAGTGTTCTGAGCATGGAGGACACGTGGCTAGTGATATTTATAGAAGATTTAGTCTGGCAAATCTCAGGCCTGCTCCTTAGAGAGGTTGAGAAGCCCCTTTGTGCTCAGAACGGGTCCTCCGACAGGAGGGGGGGTCACCCTGGGAGGGACCGAGGTAAGGAGCCTGAAGCGGGCAGGGTCCAGCCACTCTGGCATCAGAAACTCTTTTTCCCCAGGGGAAACTCGTCTCCCCTGGGGCCTGGTGTCTGATCATCCTACCATTTTGCTAGGCCTCTCTTTGAAGGGGACCAGGATGGTTTGGGCCGGATGACTGAGAGAAGGAATACCTGTATTTCATGAAAACACAATACAATAATCCCATGGTGGAGGAATGGGAAAAATGAAGAGTAACCATCAACAAAGCTGTGGAAAAGAAGAGGAAACAGCTAGGGACATGGAACGAGGGGACATGGACTGAGAAACTGGGAGTGTTGGGGCATGGGGGTTCCTGGTCCTGGGGCAGAACTGTGCTTCTCAACCTTCAAAACCCATTTCGAGTTCTCTTTTCATAAAATGAAAAGCTCACATCTTCCTGGGATAACACCAAAAGTCTTTCAGATGGAACTACCAGTGAAAGCCACAGAGATTTTAAAGGAAATTCAATCTCCTGTTTAAGAGAATCTCACACCCCTGTCCCAGGGGACATTGCTGGAATGGGATGCACAGATGGCAAAAGGAGGGGCAAGGCACGAGCCTCTGGTGGCTCACGGTGGCTGACCCTGGAGCTCTCAGCCGACCTGCACCCCTTCTGCCCCCCATCCTACGCCAAGGATGCAATGGCTCCTCCCCCAGGCCCGCATCTCCCAGGCCTGTTTGGGGAGCATCAAGCCCGGCTGCCTAGTGGCCCTGCCCCACCCCATGATGTCATCCCGGAATCATATGCAAACAGAACGTGTTTTAATAATCATCAGTTGAGGGTGCGGCTGGGGAGGGAACCTCTAGAAAACACAAAAGCCACCCCCCACTCCACGCACTTCGATCCACTGCCTTCTGTGTGCTGCACAATCACCACCAAAGAGTTTTGCTGGAAAAAAAAGATAATGAAAATTCAATAAATGCAGTCCTGAGTGGGCCTGAGGAGGTTCAATTTTAAAGCTGCTTCGTATGATTACCTCTCTTTCATTCAATGATCTTAATAATGTCCTCGGGCTGTGATAACCTCTTCCCGGGCCTCCAGGCCACTCCTGCTGCTTGTGGAAGCACTTTGCTTGGGTGCCAACTCTTCCTGCTGTTCACCGCCCTTAGACTTTGCCTGTAGCGGTCTTACTTTTGACTAAGGAGACATGCACACATTCATTCATTCACTCCTAAGCATCATGAAACTTGGTCAACAGGTGACTCTCCCCGGACTGCAGAACCATAGCCATGTTCGGTTTATCTGATTTATGGAGAGAGGGGTAAAGGGGGGATGGAATGGGCACTTCAGCTGTTTGGGGGTGTCTACAAGGACCAGGTCTTTGTTACACAGTGTCTTGTTCCATCATACTTGTATTTAACATGCATCTGTCCAGCAGTCACTGAGTCAGGTACCTTATGCAAATATGACCCCAGGAAACAGTCCGACTGAGATAAAAATCATGGTGGGTGGTTGCAGGAGAATAGAAAAAGCACATGATTCATGGGGAAAGGACCTCTTTATTAGAGTCTCTACAAATCTGGTGAAAAGATTTATGGTCTGCCAGTAGTCTAATCTAGTTTAATCAAGTGTGGCACCAGGTTTGACCAGCAAGAGACCTCCAAGTGCATTATACCCTCATTGTAATACCTTGGCATCCTAAGTGACACACCCATCAGCGCCACAACAGTTCTGGGTGTGATGGAACACTGGCAGCAAAGGAGAGGGTACCCAACTCTGGGAAAACCCCACCTCTTGCACAGAAAAGCCATGAATAGTCTGTCTCCTAATATGAATATTTTACCCCTTAGTTAGAGAGAGCTAGGAAAAGAATAGCCCCAAGCCCCCTCAGGCACTGCTTACTTTCTCCAGCACACCCACACACCCTCTCTTGAGTGTATACTTTCACAATAAAACTCTTTGGCTTTCACTTTCGCTTTTGTTTTATTCTGTGCCCAAATCCTTTCTCAAGACAGTGTTAAGCGTTGAGGCTGAGCGTCTCCCTTGCCTCAGGATTCCCTCCCAAGCCCACTGGTATCATGGGGAGAAAGACAGCAAGCAGATAATGAGGTAGGAAGACTGCACATGCCCAGGGGAACTCGCCCCCAAGACAGCACCCTCTGCTCCTCATTGTGCCAAAGCCCAGGTCTAGACAAGGAAGCTGCCTGCTCATCTCTGCAGTTAAAGATCAGCAGGACATGCTCATGTCAGGTTCTCTGGCGTCCAGACACACGTGCCCGTCCGTGTTTAATGGCATCAAGCCGAGACAGTGACCTAGAGCAAAGGGCCTGAGGATGTAGACCACAGAGTGAGTGGGAGGCTACCCTGCCTACCTCAGGCCTTCTCCTTCCTAGGAGCACTAGCCTGGGCCCAAGACGGGGTCCTGAGTCCTAAGCCTCACCCCTTCCTGGGGGCTGTAGGGAAGGGAGCCTGGGATGGAATCCTTCCTGGAAAGGAATACAATTTGGCAAAGAACTATTCAGGTCACTAGATGGGCAGGTAGGAAAAAAGTGGCACCAGGCTCCTGTGCAGTTTGGTGAGACACACAATGTGGCTTCCTGCCTGATGGTGCTGACTCCCAATTTCACATCTGCAGCAAGATCCTGGCTACTCCCTCTCCAAGGCTGTCTCTATTCACCATCTGGTTCGGGGTCCCCACCCCTCAACTACCACAGTGGCCCTAGAGTCACTGGGGCCTCCACACATGACCCTGGAAATCACTCTCCAGCAGCTGGGGGGACCATTGGACAAGTCGACCAGAAAACACACTCCCCTGAGGATTCTCCTCCACGGGGTGCCCAGCACATGCCAGGATGTTTCTCAGGGAGCCTCCTAGGCTACTCTGTGGGTGCCTCTTCTCTCCTGACCTGTACAGCAGCTCCCTCCCTTCCTATGCCCTGCCAGTTAGCTCTTCTCTAGCCCTTTGTTTACCTGTTTATTTCTGCTCCCTAAGATCAGACCCTCACCACCTGGTCTCTGCTCCAATCTAACATGAGAAAGAGAACCTAGTACATAGTAGGGACTCAGGAGGCATTTCTTGAATAAGATGTCTTATCTGTAAACTGTTAAATATCCCCGGGTGGAGCTGATAAAATAAAAAACAAACAAACAAACAAAACACTCCTTAGGGGAGAAAACAATATGAACTTCCCTCAGCTCTGAGGAGTCCCGTGGCATGAGTAAGGAGACTCCCCAAGGATCATCCACATCAAGATCAGGGCTGCCCTGCTCCCCCAACCTCTGACTCCTTCCAATTCAAAAGAAAAGGACAGACATATGGACTTTGCAGCAACTTGGAGGGATTTATCATACTCAGTGACCTATCACAGAAACAAAGAACAGAGTACCACATGTTCTCACTCATAAGCGGACCCTGAACATTTACCATAATACTCTAAGAAAGCGATTGGCAGTAGTGGGATACTGCCAGGGTGGGGGTGGGGACACAACATCAGTAAGGGTACCTGATCTCAAACCAGGCAAAGTGGGAACCAAAGGGAGGCCCAAAATTTACCTGTACAATGTTCATATGTATACCAAATCCTGAACTGTACCCCACATCTTTAAAATAAAATATTTATAAAAAAAAAAGATAATCACTTTAAAAATAAAATTACAGCAGTCGGAAAAGTACTTGGCAAACCCCACACAGTGGAAAGACTCAAAGACCATTGGAAAAACTACATTTTCTGGACTAATGGCCCCGATGGCCAGGAATCAGAGATGCCCAAGACAAGCCTAGCTTTTGCTCTCTGGGCACTGGAAGAGTCCCTGCCTCTCCCAGTCTTGGCACCCTGGATCTGAGATGCACTTGGGATGTCTGAAGCCACTGGCAGTTGACGGTTCCGTGATTCCAGAACTTTCTCTAGCACCTTTCTGTTTGTCTCCATGGCCAGCCTGCAGACTTCTCAGGGGCAGGGGCTAGAGTTCCCCTTCTTCTGTGCCCTGCTCTGCACCCAGTTGGCATAGAGATCCCCACTCTAAGCACAGATATCAATCAAGTGTGGGCTGTGCACACATCACCCTGTGGTATGTCCATAAAATCCCATTTTCTCATAGGCTGTTTATGGTCTGCAGCATGCAGGCATTCTTCAGGGTTCTTTGAGATGGATTTAAGGCAATGGAGCAATGAGAAACGTCTTTCAAAGCGTCACTCTCTGTGGTCTCTCTTCTGTGCCTCTTCACAGTGCCCCTTCTGGAGTAGTTTGACTCATCCTCTGACCTTAGAAAGGTCAGGATGATGACGATGAGACGTCAGGAGCTCTAAGGCTCACAGACTCCCCAGAAAGACCACAGAAGACATCTCAGAGTCAGCATGGCTGGGAAGCAAGGGCACTGCTGTGAAAAGCAGGGATTTGAGGAGAAATGAGAAAGCTGTGGATCACGAAATGATGACTCAATAAGACTAGAAGCATGGACCCTTCTTAAGATGGTTACAGTGAGACATGATCGCATTGCTGCACTCCAACCTGGGTGACGGAGTGAGACTGTCTCTAAATAAAATTACAAAATACAAATGCAAAAAAAATTTAAAAACACTATCCATAGACTGCTGCATTTCCTGGTGTGAAGCTAGTAAAAAGTCACTTTACAGAATACAAATCTAAGGCCAGAGGGGAAACCGTCTTCCCCCAGATCATATAAGCCTAAGTTCTCTGATTTTGTGTCTCCATTCTTCATGAGCACGGGGAAAAACATTTTTAGGTCCGAAAAGCATCTTAGCACTCTGGGTCTTGGAAGCATCTTTTATTTTCACCTCCTGTGACATCTGTTCCCATGGTTCTGATAGTTAATATTGCTTTCCGAGGAACCCAAGACATTGACTGAGGGAGGTTCCTAACGTGAAAACAAAGTGACGCCAACAAGATTATCTCTGGTTCTCAGACACACGTGAGCCCCACACTGCTGCTGTCCCTCTTTTCTTCCTTTAGTCTCCATCTTCTGATCCCATGAGAAATTGGGACCTAGCTGTCCACTACACATTAAAAAATATGGCATCAACATCTACCCAGAGCTGTCTCTGAGACCCTGGACTTCCTCAGGGTACCACCGACAAATATGCCTGCCAAACAAACCCTCCTAACCCTCCCACTTCCCAAAGTCTCTGGTGTGCTGAAAACCACCCCACACACATCTAGCACCATCAGCCACAGCAGAAGCTAAAATGCTGGAGCACTTCCCTACTGGGTGTGAGACAGCTGTCACCTCTGCCCACCTCCACCTCCACAGTCCCAGCTGCCCAGACCTCCCTGACCACCCCAGGACAGCAGGCCCTCCATGGTAAGCCAGGAAGGGAATGTCTGATGTCTTAGAGGGCTCCAGGACTTTTGCCTGTGCCCCTATCTGCATCTGCTCTGATGGACAGTGGTCACACTGTACAGGTCACTACACACTTAGGTTCTCAGCTCTGCCCTTGCCTATGAAACAACCCATCCACTATTTTTCAAATCCTGCCTTCCAGGTAGAAGTCACTTAATCCCCCATCCACTGAAGTCCCATGCACCTGCCCTCTCTCTCACCTGGATTCTGCATACCTCTGGCTCCCTGCAGCTCCCTGCACCTGCCTCAATCTCTCACCTGGATCTCTGCATGGTCCCCGCCAACTGCAGTCACCCTTTACCTGTCTGCCAGTCTCAACCAGATCTCCACATGCTCCTGTCCACTGAATCCCCCTGCACCTGCCCGTCTCTCACATGGGTCCCTAGGCTGTTCTTGCCCTATTGGATTAGGGCTGCTCTCTCTCAGCTCTGGTCAGATCATCTTACTATATCCACCCTCTGGGGTCCTATCACTGTGTTTACGGGTCCCCAGATGCTTCCCTCTCACTGCTGGGTACTCCGACATGTGGGAGAACTCCTTGCAGTGGGGTTCCCTCTGTCCATGAATGTTTTCTTCAAAATGGTGATGGTGTCTTTGCCTGTCCATGAATATTTTCTTCAAAATGGTGATGGTGTACCCATCCCCAAGGCGGGTGGGGGCCATAGCAAGCAGTCCAGAATGGTCCTCTCTCTGGGACACCTCTATATGCCCTTCAGATGTCTACTTCTAGAAGTCTCTGGCCCCAGGCTGGGTGGGGCTTCCTCATACACATCCCCTACGTACTAACTGTCCACACACTTATTTGTCTTTTTCCTAAAAATGGTAGGTTGGAGGTGCAGACCACATGTCTCCAAGCTCAAGGCCATGTTGTCTCAGGTGCTCCATGAGCATTTGCTGTGAACAAACAAGTGAATGAATGATGTCTGCTGCTGCGTGGAGGGCATAAACCTGTTCCCACGGACACACAAATAAAAAGCTCAGGCAGGCTCCTCTTCCAGTCCTTGGAATTTCACTCCACATATGCTTTTGTTTTTGTTTTTGTTTTTTTTGAGTTGGAGTCTCACTCTGTCGCCCAGACTGGAGTGCAGTGGCCGCTCCCGGCCACCGCAGCCTTGACCTGCTGGGTTCTGGCGATCCTTCCACCTCAGCCTTCCAAGTAGCCGGAATTACAGGCACACACTACCACGCCCAGCTGATTTTTTTGATTTATTGTAGAGATGAGGTCTTGCTGCCCAGGCGGGTCTCGAATCCGTGGGCTCAGGCAATCCACTCACCTCAGCCTCCCAAAGGCGGGATTACAGGCTGAGCCACCGAACCCAGCTTACTCCACATATGCCAATCTGTCCTTGCTCTCCTTTTAAACCTTATCTGCACTCCCAGGCGTTCCCTATAGTCCCCCCAATGACTAACCTCTGCACTCAGCTGTCTCTGCCCACATCTCCTATCAACACATCTCCAAGTGTCATTTGTGTACCCTTCCTCAGGCATCGACACCCTTGCCAAGAAACAGGAAGGAGGCTGACCCTTGTGTGTGCTCACCTGCCAGCCCCTGCAACCCGTGCCCATGACTCTAAACCCGAGACCCTGAGGAGACCAAGGTTGAGCCTACTGCAGCAGCTCTACAGAGTGACTCAAATTCCAGGTTGGCTGCCCCCCGTGGCAGCTAGTGATAGGGACGAGTGCATAGCAGGTGCTGGAAAAGTGCAGGTGTAGTGTTCTCTGGTGTGGGTCACCCCAGAGGCTCTCAGGAATTTGCAATAGGGCAGGCTTAGACTGTTTCAGAGGCCTCAAGTGGTTCCAGATGCCACAGGTGAAACCCTGGTCCACAGGGACGCTGGTCCACAGGAGATTTTCATTTTTCCCATTAGAGGAGGTTTCAGCTATCCCTACGTAATTTACCAAAGCCCACTGGAACCTTCTTGTCTTTTGTTTTCTAAACAATTCCCCTCTGATGTAATTCACAAGACACACAGCCTCCAAGCTCTTCCCTTACAACCTGTGAGACTGAGCAAAACATGAGCTGAGGACTGACCGGCAGGTGTGGCCCAGGTACTTACTCGACATCGGCAAAGATGCTGTCAGGCACCTGCAGGAGGCGGGCGATGTCCTCCATCAACTGCCTTCCCTCCTCAGGGTGCAGGGGGCTGTGGGACAACAGCAGAGGGAAGCAGTGTTACCCACGGAACTCATAAGCCCTGGAGAAGCCAGAAGTCCCCTGAGAGGCCTCTCAGCCCTGCTCCCCGACACACACACCCTGCTCCCAGGGGCCCGGGCTCAGCCACCTCCTCAGGCATGATTAACCACCTGAATCTTCAGCAATAAGAACACAGTATGCTGCAAATGGGATTGTCAGGAAGCGTAATGGGCCCTCCATGCAGCAAGCACACATCTTAGCCTTCAGTAGAAATGTAATAAAAGGCAGGGAGAAAGGAGACGGAAGAGACAGGGGAGATGGAGACAAGGCAGGCACAAGAATCAAACTGCGGGATGGGGTGTCTAAAACTTAGAGGAAACACTTAGTTCTAAATGGGTTCATTTCTAAAGGGGATGACACCCCAGCGAACAGCTATACAAACATCACACATAGAAAGGTACACAGGAAACCAGGTGGCTAGCCCACCAGCAGAGAACTTATTAAGGGGGCAAGGGTATTCCCGAATGATGCTGTGACCACGGACCCCCTTGGGGAGCTGTTCCATCACGAGGTACCAGCAATGACCAGGTAGAACTAGAAGTTCCAATTACAACATCTGAATTCCAGGATTTAGTTTTGTAAATCACTAGTTGTCTGTGAAATCCTGTTAGTGCCACTTCAGAGAAATATTAAGTTACGTTGTTATATAAAAACCATGTTGTACAGCAGAGACATTCAATCTGGTGGACCACACATGCCCTCATTCCTTATGTGGCGACTGCTTAGGACAGTCTTCCAGACACTGCTCAGCAAACACAGCAGCAAATGGAAAGTCCAGGCTCTGCCCTCAGTTCATATTCCAGTCGAAGAAGATACCAACAGAGACATTAACAAGCAAAAATTGTGTTATGATGTTATGACTTGAATGGTGTCACCCAAAAACTCATGGGTTGGAGTCCTAAGCCCGCAATAATGAGGCCTTATTTGGAAATGGGACAGTTACAGATTTAACTAGTTAATATGAGGTTATTAGGGTGAAACTGATCCAATATCACTACTGTCCACATAAAAAGGGACAATTAGGATACAAAGATAGAGACACAAGGAGAGAGCCATCCATATGCCAAGGACCCTCTCCAGCCACCAGCAGTTGAGACAGGCCTGAGGCAGAATCCCCCTCAGCTTCAGAAGGAACCAGCCCTGCTTACAACTGGACCTAGGACTGTCAGCCTCCAGGAAAAGGAGATGATACACTTCTGATGTTGTAAGCCTCACCCACTCTGGAATGTTGTGACGGTGGCCCCAGCAGACTAGCACCTGTCAATTTGGTAATAAGTTCTAAAAAATTTTTTTAGAGATGTCTCACCCTGCTGCCTAGGCTGGAGTACAGTAACATGATCATAGTTCACAGGAGAACTATTTTCTAAAGGGGGATAGGTGAGGTCTCTACAGTGAGTCCCCATCTGCACAGAGGCTGAAGGAGTGAGGTACGAGATATCAAATGGTGAGAAGAGAAGGGGAGGAAGCCCCAGTGCCCTGTGGCTCGAAGGTGACATCACAGAGCAGCTAGAGGAGGCGGGTGATGGGGCCCACACATGCATGGGCATGATGGTCACCTGGATCTGTTTAAGAACAGCCTGGGGCCAGGGCCAGGGAACCAAATAAGCCAGCAGCCATCCATGTCAGGAGGAAATGAGGGTATGGAGAGCCCAAGGTTGTACCAATAGAACCAGCTGATGCCAAGAAAACATGAGTCCTGGGGAACTGTAGGAAGGACAGGTTGGGAGCGGTACCCAGGAACTCCATTATAGACCTTTAGAGACAGAGACCCCTGCAGAGCATCCAGGCTGGGTGCTAGAGAGGTGGTGAGTTCAGAGTCTGGGGAGTAGCGTGGGCCAGAGATGTACGCTGTGCCTCTGGAGGTGACTGAAGCCAGGCATCCAAGACACAGCCTTGGGTCCCCACAATGTTTGGGGCCAGAGCAGTGAGGGGAACCAGCAAGAGAGAAAGAAAAGAGTAGCTGTGGCAGTGAGTGGCAAGCCCAACGATGAGGGAGACAGGTGACAATGGTCCACAGGCAGCCTCTGGCCTGGCACAAACAACAATAACAAAGAATGTACATCAATATACCTGCACACGTATGTTTGTTGCAGCTCTATTCACAATAGCAAAAACATGGAACCAACCGTGTTGCCCATCGAAGCTGGACTGGATAAAAAAAAAATGTGGTATATGTACACAATGGAATATTATGCAGCCATAAAGGACAAATATATGGACTTCGCAGCAAATTGGATAGATTTGGAGTCTATTGTACTCAGTGATTTATTGCAGAAACAAAGAACTGAATTCCGTATGTTCTCACTCATAAGGTGACCTTGAACAATTATAATACTATAAGAAAGTGATTGGCAGTAGTGAAAAGCTGTCAGGGGAGGAGAGTGGGACTGGCAGTTGAGGGAAACTGCTAGGGGAGGGAGGGGCATACCTCATCAACAAGGGTACCTGCATCAATGTTTGTATACCTAACCCTGAATCATACCCCACATCTTTATAATAAATAAATTTTAAAAAATAAAAATAAAAAAACGAAAAAAATTTAAAAAAGAATGTACATCAATAATGCACAGCACCCACAATGAAAAGAATAGGGGACCATCCAGGTACCCCGGGGTCTATACCTGGCCCAGGCTGGGGTGGGGGTGTCCAGAAAGGGTTCCCAAGAGTTGTCACAGAGCTGAGATGGTGGGTGGTACAGAAACAAATCTTCACCACCAAGGTGAGGATATTGGGAGGTGGGGCCTTAGGAAGGTGATCAGGTGGTCATGAAGGTGGAGCTTTATGATAGCATTAGTGCCTTATAAAAGGGATCCCAGAGAACTATGTTGCTTCTGCGCCTCCTTGTGAGAAGATACCATCAGCAACCCAGAAGTGTGCCTCCACCAGGACCTAAATCCACTGGCCCCTGACTCCCTCCAGAACTGTGAGAAAGAAATTCCCGTTGCTTAGAAGCCACCTCGCTATAGTGCTTTGCTATGTGCTATCCCTCAGGACAAAGGAACGATTCCATGGTCAGCACTGGAGACGGCAAGTTTGTGTTGCCTGTGAGGAGTCAGGTAGAGATATGACAGGACTGGTGTGCCCTGAACTGTCTGTGCTGATCCCACCCCTCACATTCCACCCTGTGCTGCCCTCGAATGGGAGAGGAAAAGAGCATGGTTATTCCAGGTGAGCAACTGGGAATTTGAGTTTTACGTAGAGACATGAGTCTGTGCCAGCCCCACTCTACGTGGAGCATTTTAAATACTCCTGCAAGTATTCTTCTGTAAGGTGAGAACAGAGCCCAGCTTCCCTGGGTCACACAGCCCATGAAAAATATGTTCAACTGCAAATCTAGGTCAAGCCAGCTGCCTACTCCACCTCCCTGCTCTGCATCCTAAGCAAGTAATATTAAGGGCTGGGAAAGCCTTCATTCAGGAGGGATGAGGCCCTGACCTCCTGGAACATGAGTCACCAGGGTGATGCTGGGGTTTGACTCCAGCTGTGGTCTACAAACCTGCTCTGTTTACTCTGCAGGCTGTCCCATAGAGGATCGTGTGCCATCAATCCTTGATGAAAAGAGCCAGTTGTCCATATTATGATGTTTTAAAATAGATGTGTGCATATAATATAAGGGTTCCTTTTCTACCCTCATTCCTCAGCTATTTGAGACCAAGAAAGTTTCATAAAATTGCATCTTTCAAAAGAAAGCACCTCAGGTCATGTGGGAGGTAAGATGCACTTTCTGCCCCCATTGAGAACACCACAAGGGAATAAATCCACCTGGGAACTTTACGTCCTCCTCATCATTCCTTGTTGCAGGTCACAGCATCATCTCATCAGCCAGCTAATATCCAAGGACATCTGTATCCAATGAAGTCTGGCAGGGGCTTGAGCCCTCGGCATACCCTCTGCACATTCAGGGACAGGGACAGACTGTGGATAGCTCAGGTAGCCCATGGGCATCTGCAAACAGGTGCTTGGGAAGGGTTTGGAGGGAGATAGTCCCATCCTAATCAAAGGATAAGCACATTTCACTAGAAAAATAAGTAGCACACAACTGCATAAAGTGTCCGATTTCAAGGTACTAAACTAGGACCTCAATTCTGGGCTTTGGAATTGAATAGACAAAGATTTCATGAAGAATGTGGTAATCAGAAAAGAGATTCATGAGTATTTGTTGGAGAAAGAATCAGCAGCAGAAATCCCAGTTCTGAGACTAGGACTAGGGTGACAATGACTTTAGCAAGGAGTGGGATCCTGCTGGTAAGGCTTTCCTGACACAGAACTCTGCATTCTCTCTTTACCTTCGACTCTCATAATCAAAAGTTATTCATATTCTAACTAGAAAAAGAGCCAAACACACGCATTGTAGGAGTGTCAGAAAGAGAAGAGAAAGAGAAAGGAGCAGAGAGAATACTCAAAGGAACAATGGATGGCAATTTCCCAGAGTTGATGGAAAGTGTTAATGTAAACATCCAAGAAAGTCAACAAACTCCACATAAAGTGAGCTCAAGCAGACAAATTACAATCAAACTTTTGAAAGAAAAAGCCAGAGAATTCTCTCCTTCATTTGAAAGCAGCAAGAGAGAAGCAACTCATCATATATCAAGGATTCTCAGTGAGATAATCAGCAGATTTCTCATCAGAAAATTTACAGACCAGATAGCAGTGAACCAATACATTATATTACAATGCAATAATATTGCATTATATTAAATATAATATAATATTCAAACAAGAATCTTATATCCAACAAAATTGTTTTTCAAAAGTGAAGGAGAAATGAAAGGATTCTTAGATAAACCAAAGCTGAGGGAGTTTGTTATCACTAGACCTGCCCTGCAAGAAATGCTCCAAGGAGTCCTACAAGGTAAAATAAAAGGACACTAGACAATAAATCAAAGTAATATGAAAAAATAAAGACTCTGGTTAAGTGGAATGGCTCATGCCTGTAATCCCAGCAACTTTGAAGGTGAGGCAGGAGAATTGCTTGAGCTCAGGAGTTTGAGATCAGCCTGGGCCACACAGCAAGACCTCACCTCTACAAAAATATTTTGAAAAATTAGCCTGTTATGGTGGCACACACACCCGTAGTCCCAGTTACTTGAGAGGATGAGGTGGAAAAATTGCCCGAACCCAGGAAACTGAGGCTATGATAAGCCTGGGTGACAGAGTGAGACCTGACCTAAAAATAAAGATCAAAATTAAAAATAAAGATCTCGGTAAAAGCAAATACATGGTGAGTTATAAAAGCTAGTATTATTATAACAATAGTTTGCAACTCTTTTTTTCTACATGATTTAAGAGACATACATTTTTTAAAAATTTAGTAGTCTAGAAACTAGTATTGTAACTTTGATTTGTAACTCTACATTTTATTTTCTATATAACTTAAGAAACAAACTCATTTAAAATAACTCTTAGTAGCCGGGTGTGGTGGCTCAGCCTATAATCCCAGCAATTTGAGAGACCGAGGTGAGAAGATTGTCTGAACCCAAGAGTTCAAGACCAGCTTGGGCAACTTGGTGAGAACTCACCTCTACAATAAACCACAAAACAAAAAAATTAGCTGGGCTTGGTGGCATGTGTCTGTAGTTCCAGCTATTTGGAAGGCTGAGGCAGAAGGATAGCCTAAGTCCAGCAGGTCAAGCATGCCACTGCACTCCAGACTGGGTGAGAGAGTAACCAAAAAAAAAAAACAAAGAAAGAAAGAAAGGAAGGGAGGGAGGGAGGGAGGGAGGGAGGGAGGGAGGAAGGAAGGAAGGAAGGAAGGAAGGAAGGAAATATTATTAGGTTATGTTTTGGGACATACAATGTATAAAGGTGGGGATAGAGCTACAACTAACAGAGTTTTTGTATGCTATTGTATTAAACTAGTACAAATTCAAATTAGAGTGTTATAACTTTAGAATATTAAATCTAATCCCCATGGTAACCACAAAGAAAAATAGCTATAGAGTCTTTACAAAAAGAAATAAGATATATAAAGGAAATAAGAAGGGAATTTAGACATTTCACTTTAAAAAGAAGATAGTAATGCAGTGAATAAGAGGCAAATAAGCTATAGGGTCTGTAGAAAACAAGTAAAAATGGCAGAAGTAAGTCCCACTTCATCAGTAATTACTTTAAATGTAAATAGATTAAGCTTTCCAATCAAAAGACAGAGATAAAAACATGGTCAACTGTATGCTGTCTACAAGAGACTCACCTTAGATCCAAAGACAAATAGTTAAAAATAAAAGGATGCAAAAAATATTCCATGCTAATAGTAACCAAAAGAGACTAAAGAGACTAGGGCTGGCTATACTACTACCAGAGGAAATAGGTTTTAAATTTTAAAAGGTTGTAAGAGGCAAAGAAAATTATAAATGAACAGAAGTTTCAATATATCAAGAAGATTTAATAAATATAAACATATATGCATCAATAACAGACCATCAAAATATATGAAGCAAAGACTGACAGAATTGACAAAAGAAATAGAAGATTCTACAATAATAGCTGGAGAGTTGGAGAGTTCAATACCCTACTGTCAATAATGGTTAGAACAATTAGACAGAAGATTAGTAAGAAAATAGAGGACATAACACAATAAGTTAACTACCTAACAAACATACTCAGGACACTCTACTCCACAACAGCAGCATACAGGACATTTTCTAGAGTAGACTATCTATAAATTAAGGCCCAAAAGATGTGAAAAGATAGATAGCACACAAAGTATATTCTCCAACCATAACAGGATGAAGCTAGAAATCAGTAAAACAAGTAAAACTGAACATTTTTAAAACTGTGGAAATTAGACAATATATTCTTAAACCAATGGATAAAAAATAAATCACAAAAGAAATTAGAAAATATCTAGAGATTAATGAAAACAAAAACACATCATATTCAAACTTATGGGACGTGGCAAAAACAGTGCTAAGGGGTAATTTTATAGTTATAAATGTTTACATTAAAAAACAAGAAAGATCACAAGTTAACAGCTTCATTTTACAACTTAAGGACCAGAAAAAAAGAACAAACAAAACCAAAGCTTGCAGAAGGAAGAAAGTAATTAAGATTAGAGCAGAGATAAACAGGAGAGAAAAATCATAAAGAAAATCAACAAAAACTAAAAGTTGATTTCTCAAGAAGATCAATCAAATTGGCAAACCTTTAGCTAGAGGAACTGACAAAAGAGAGCAGACTAAATTATTAAAATCAGAAATAAAAGTGGGACATTACTACTGTCATGACACATATAAAAAGTGCTATAAGAGAGCACAATGAACAATTATACGTCAATAAGTTGGATAACCTAGATGAAATGAACAAATTACTAAAAACACAAAAGCTACTGAAACAAAATCATGACAAAATAGAAAATCTGAACAAACCTATAATTATAGTAAAGAGAGTGAATCAGTTAATCAAACATCTCCTGACTGAGAAAAGCTCTGGACCTGATGATTTCACTTGTGAATTCTACCAAATATTGAAAGAATAATGTCAATCTTTCCCAAACCTTCCCAAAATATGGAAGAGTAGGGAATATTTCCTAACTCATTCTATGAGGCCAGCATTAACCTGATACCAAAGCCACTATAAGAAAAGAAAACTACAAACCAGCATCCCTTATGAACATTCATGCAAAAATCCTTAACAAAATACTAGCAAACTAAAATCAGCAGCATATTAAAAAGATTACACACCACGACCAACTGGGATTTACTTACGGAATTTAAAGATTGTTCAACATAGACAAATCATCAATGTTACATACCACACAAACAAAATGAAAGAAAAAATCCATGTGATTATCTCAATTGATTCAGAAAAAGCATGTGGAAAAATTCAACACCCTTTTAGGATGAAAACTCTCAACAAACTAGGAATAAAAATCCTCAGGGGACCTTCTTTCAAGTTCCCTCTCGCTGTGGGAGCTTTTCTATCTTCTTAATAAATACTATTTTCTAAAAAAAATAAAATAAAATAACCTCATCATATAAAAACTATATAGTAAAAATCCACAGTAAGCATCATCTCTAATGGTGAAAAATGGAAAACTTTTCATCTAAGATAGGAACAAAATAAGTATGCTCACTTTTACTACTCCCCAAAATCCTCAAAAAAGAAATCCCTGAAGAAGATTCTCCTTCGCTCTCTCTTGCTCTCTTTCTCACTGTTAGAACTAATAAATAGATTCAGCAAAGTGGCAAAATATAAAGTCAACACACACAAATCAGATACACTTCTATACACTAGCAATAAAAAATCTGAGAAGGAAATTGCAAAAACAATTTCATTTACAAAATGACATCAAAAAGAATAAAATACTCAGGAATCAGCCAAGCGGGTGAAAGGCTTATACAATAAAAACTACAAAATACTTAGAATAATGGCCTCCGGCTGCATTCACGTTCCTGCAAAGGACGTGATTTCTTTCTTCTTTATGGCTGCATAATATTCCATGGTGTACGTGTATCACACTTTCTTCATCTAATCCACTGTTGATGGGCTCCTAGTTTGGTTCCATGTTTTTGCTATGGTGAATAGCGCTGTGATAAACATACAAGTTCAGGGGTATTTTTGGTAGAACAATTTATGCTCCTTTGAGTATATACCCAGTAGTGGGTTTGCTGGGTCAAATTGTAAATCTATTTTTAGTTTTCTCAGTAATCTACAAACTGTTTTCCGCAAGGACTTAACTAGCTTCCATTCCCACCAACAGTGTATGGGTGTTCCCTCTTCTCCACTTTGCCAACATTTGTTGTTTTTTGACTTATTAACAGGAGTCATTCCAACTGATATGAGCTGGTATCTCATCATACCCTTTGAATTTAAAATTAAAACTGCAAAATGTTGCTGTAAGAAATTAAGTAATGTTTACATGCATGGAAGCATATTCCATGTTCATGATTAGAAGACTTGCTTTTTTGATACTACCCAAAGTGATCTACAGACTCTGCAATCTCCCTTTTAAAACTCCAATGACATTTTTTGCAGAAATAGAAAAGCCTATCCTAAAATTTATATGAACTCTCAAAGGATCCCAAAATAGTCAAAACAATCTTGCAAAAGAAGAACAATGCAGGAGGCTTCACATTTCTTGATTTCAGAACCTCCAACAAAGTCATAGTAGTTAAACCAGTGTGGTACTGGCATAAAGACAGACATATGTCTGGTCCATATGGTCCATATGGACCAGACATATGGACCAGAATAAACTCTCACATACACAGTCAAATGAGCTTTGACAAGGGTGCCAAGTCCATTCAATGGGGAAAAAGACAGTCTCTGCAACAAATGGTGCTGAAAAACCAGGATATCCACATGTAAAAGAATAAAACTGAACCCTTACCTAGGTCATATACAAAATTTAACTACAAACAAACCAAAGGCCTAAATGTAAGACCTAAATCTATAAAATTCTTAAAAGAAAACATAGAGCAAAACCTTCAAGGCATTGAATTTGGCAATGATTTCTTGAATATGACACCAAGGCACAAGAAACAAACAAACAAAAAATAGATAAATTAGACTTATAAAAAATAAAAAGGGGCAATCCTTTCAGGTCCCCTCCCACTGTGGGAGCTTTTCTGTCCTCTTAATAAATCCTGCTTTAAAAAAAAAAAGTTGAACTTCAAAAGGCAATTTCAACAGAGTAAAAAGGCAGCCCACAGAATGGAAGAAAATATTTGCAAATCATGTATCTGATAAGGGATTAATATTCAGAATATATAGAGAACCGTAAAACTCAACGCCAAAAAGTGCTACAACCCTATTTTAAAGTGGGCAAAGGACTTGAATAGATATTTCTTCAAAGAATATATACAAATAGCCAACAAGCACATGAAAAGATATTCAATACCATCAATCATCAGGGAAATGCAAATCAAACTATAATGAGACCCTCATATCCATCACTGTATTAAAAAAAGAAAGAAAATAATAAATGTTGGTGAGGCTGTGGAGAAATCGGAACCCTTGTGCATTGTAAGTGAGAATGTGAAATGGTGCACACACTGTGGAAAAGTCCACAGAGTCAGCCTCTAAACCAGGAAGAATGGCAGAGGGATTAGGTCCTTTAGGAAGAGGAGGTTGAGGAGTCCACTGCGAACCTACAGAACTCAAAGGGTCTCTGATCTTGAGGCTGAGGGACCCCTGGATGGATGGATGGCCAGGAAGGAGGTTTGGCTGGGGGTGAGGGTCTGAGGGTCTTCAGTACAGATACTAGCTGAGCCTCAGTGAGACTATGAAGGAGGGATGAGGGGAGAGCCCAGGAATTTTCTGGCAGGAAGAAAACCCAACCTTTTAGGGACTGAAGGAAGAAAAACCTATGAAACTACAAATAATCTGACGGGAGAGAATGCACCACAAACCTTGGCCATACTGGGTGTCCAACTTCTGAGCAGGACACATTCCACCTGTCTCTCCCAGGTACTCCCACCCTCTGCTGGGACCCTGGGACCCAGCCACACAACTGCCACATGTGCCCATGTTGGTGGTAGACCCCTCCTTATGTGCATTCCCAGGTGGACACAGTAAAGCTTCTTACCCCGGGTCAAGCTATCCTCTGCTGCAGTCTCCTGGCTTGCCAGCTCCAAGCCCCAGTGTCTATATCCTGTGCCCAGGGCTCATGTCCCCTTCTCCTGCACAGTAGGAAGCCCACGGGATGGCACCATGCCACATGGCTTCCACCCATCAGTGCCTCCCAAGGTCACTCTGTACATGTCAATTTAACCCTTGTGAGAGATGACACAGCCTAGGGTGCTAGGTATGGGCCACTGTTCCCCATAGAGATAGGAAACAGATGCACGAGGTCTGGAGATTGAGCAAGGCAGGGAGAGAATCACCACTCCTGCACACACTGCCAAGAGGATGCCTATATGCCCCTGCATTCATCTACAAAACTGGAAGATATGGAGGCAATGCCTGCACTAAGGTCATGTTTCACTGCTTGTGCAAAACATATGGTGACTCAGAGTCATTTTGCAAAGCCAGCAGACACAAGTGTTAGAATTCCAGAAAATAGCACATGTGGGAGCAGGGCTCTGCCTGGGGTGGGGCCCGAAGAGAACACCAAAGAAGCACCTGGAAGGGCCTGCCCAGCTGAGCTCCTCCCCACAAGGGTCCTGGCTGAGAAACACCCTCAGCCGTCATGGCAGGCACTAACAACCCACAAGGATGCAGGAGGCAGAGACCCCCAAACCCGCTTCTGGGTGAGGGCCTCAAGGGGCCAGGTTAGAAATCAGAGATGACAGGTGGAGACTAACCACACATGAACACAGGCATGTTGCCGGTATCCCATTTTACTCTCTCCCCATCTCTGACCCCTGATCCCTGAACATCTCTTCTCATGACCTCTGCCCACCCTTGTAAGGGATCTGCCAATGATTACCACCTGAGCTTTAAGGCTCCCTCCTTTTCCTAAAACCCAGTCTGCCCTTTGATTAGAACCACTCAGCTCCTCACTTATTTTAAAAGGATTCCTTAGGAGAACCCTTGGAGGGGTGGGGATTTAGGCTCCATCAAGAATGATTTCCTCACACCCCTGGTCTCACATTCACTGGTCACATGTCCAAGCTGAACACAGGCCACTCACTCCACACACTTGGCCTCACAATCCTGTATTTTAGCTCTACCTTCTGAGATCTGAGGGCTTCCTTTGATGAAACATGCACATGTGGCCAGTGCACAAAGCTCCATTTCAGTGAGGGAACGGCAGACAAAAGCATACAAGTTAGATAAATGTCCAATCTTAGGACATCCCAGGTATGCATGAGTACCTGCAGGTGGACAGAGGGTGCCCAGGTGTGCACATGCACCTCCTTGTACACCAAGAGGGAACTGCCATGGACATATTCTCACCAGAGACAATAGAGCGTGCACACACATGCCCACTTGCTGAAACATGCATACAGACACACATGCCATCATGCACATCAAGGCAGGACCTTCAAGTCAATGGGAGTCATGGTGATAACATTATGCTTGTCCCTGCACAGGCTGGGCTGCCCTGGCAGCACAGTCTGACCTCCTATTTACATTTCTGGGCCCCAGCACTTGTGATGTCCTGCTCTTCCTCCCTAACCAGGCTGTCCACCAAGGACCTGCCAATGATTGCCACCTGGGCTTTGAGGCACCCTCCTTTTCCTAAAACCCAGTCTACACTTTGATCAGAGCCACTCAGCTCCTCACTTATTTTGAAAGGTCTCTAATTATTTCATACATTTTAATCCTGCCTCCCTCCAGAAACCGTAAACTCATTGAGGGAATGAGCCATGGCTTACCTGTTTTTGTTTCTCCAATACCTACTGCCCTGTGCTGAAAATGAGCCAGCTTTACAGTCAATGTCTACTCCTCAATTCCACAAGTCTCATTTTCTAGTATGCTTTAAACCAAAGGGGTAGTGGAAGGAAAGGGAGTGGCTCTATTATGAATCCCAGTCCCAGCCATCAGCTTCAGAACTCTCTCCTGGTCCTGGGCTTCCGCGCCTTCAAATGCAGAAGCTTCACATGATCATTCACAAGAGTTTCCAAGAAAGCCTTGAAGATAATGAAGAAGTTCACCAGGCCAGCATATTATTCTGAACCCGCTTGCCTCCACACGCTAAACATCTATCATTACCCAAACTGTACAATATGTATAATCAGCCCCTGTCCTGTTTCAATGTTGCATGTTGGTATAGCTGCAGGCATGGGAACAGATGGTTCCTACAATAGTGGCTTCATTCAACAAGGCAGACAAGTAAGATGGCGCTGATGGTGCTCAAAATGAGCATGCAGTTATTTCTATTTTATTTTAAAATACATGGCCATCATCTGTCATTTCACGGTCTGAACTTCCTTAGAAAGCAGTTGGAGTTAATCTTGGAAATCAATGAAAGGATACAGCATGTGCAATTTTATCTGTCTGTGTGTGGCAGCTGTCACCCTGAATACCTGGCACCTAATATTGCCGAGGAAGAGAAAGAGGCACGAGCACTTTAGTGGGTCAGGGTCAGAGCTGGGAGTGCCTATGGGAGCTCCTCACACTGCACCCAGATGTCTCCCATAGAAAGGACTTTCCAAGCTAACAATGGTGTCTCCCCTCTTGAGTGCATTTCCACCCTGAAGTATAGCAGTGTGGCTTTGAAATATTTGAAGACATCTATTCAATTGTTTTGAGTAAGGCTGCTCTTAGGGATCCATTCAATAAGCAAAATGGGGAAAATCCAGGGCATCCATCTCATTCATCGGAGGGGACACTCATGGTGAGAAGTGGCAGATCCTCTCTCCCATGATTCTGCGCAACACCCAGCCCAGCACCGTGGACCTCTATGCGGCACTGGAATCATCCTGCATGAGTGCACGGAGGAGCAAACAAGCAAAATGAGTATATGAGATGACTAAGGCTGTAGCGAGTGCCACCCTTAACCATAAGGTGAGTGAAAATGACTTCAGGCTAAGATTTCCACTCAATCCAGCAATCTCACTCCTGGGTACCTGCCCCCCCCAAAAAAGAGACCATTATACCCAAAAAAACAGGTGTATGTTTATCGTAGCTCTAGTCATAATAGCAAAGTCATGGAATCAACCTAAGTGTCCATCAACAGTTGACTGGATAAGGAAAACGTCATGTGTATATGCCATGGAATACTATGCAGCCATAAAAAGGAATGAAATCATGTCTTGCAGCAACATGGAACGGAACTAGAGGCCATTACCCTAAGTGAAATGAGTCAGAAACAGAAAGTCAGACACTGTGTGTTCTCACTTATAAGTGGCTGCTAAACACTGTGTGCACATGGACACAGGGTATGGAATGATAGACAATGGAGACTCAGAAGGGTGAGGGATGCGGCATTACTTAATTGGTGTAATGTATAGTATCCAAGTGATGAATACACTAAAAGCCCTGACTTCACTACTACGTAATATATCCATGAAACAAAACTGCACGTGTACCCCTTAAGTCTTTAATATATTTTTTTAAGTTTTAAAACAAAGTTTATCAGAGAAAGAAAAAAGAAAAGAAAGGGACACATGCCAGAGCTGGCATGGGCTAAAGAAACCGACTATATATTTTTTTAAAGAACAAAAAAAGGTCAGAAATATGAAGGGTAGCAAAACCTCTCTAAAGTTCCCCTGGGCTGGCTACCACATAAAGACCCAACACCCTGATCTCACTGGATGTTCACAACAGATCTGAGAGGAAGCACTATTATTAACCTTATTTAGAAGAAGAAACTGGGGCTAAGGAAATTAAATTCAGAGCCTAAGATCATGCTGCTAGTAAATTCTCAAGAGAAAAACTCAGACAGGAGTTAAACCAATGCTGCAATGCAGGGGCTGGGAAGATGGGGTGAGTCTGGGAAACGGGTGCGTCTTACACACACTTTAGTTAACAAAACAGAAGAAAGTCTGCACCATTAATTCTCCCTGTCTCATTTTTGCAAACTTGACATTGTCTCTTCCTCCTGGCCCGATGAGATCACTCCAAGAACAGGACCTGGCCATAGCCAACCTTACATAGCTCTGACTGGCCAACCTTACATCCGGGCTCCAGAGTCAACTCTTTGCTCTCCTGGCTTCACCTGCCTGATTTGGGACATTTTACTATTTATCTCAAAATTCACCAAAAGTTAGGGAACCAAATGATGGACTGTGAAAGGAAAATGAGTCCATTTTGACAGAAACTCTTTTGATGAGACAATACCTGAAACCAACGCATAAAATGAGATTTTCTTGGGATTCTCCAACTATTTTGAAGAAGTTTATTCTATTCAAGTCATTTAATATGTTACTTAAAGCTTTGTTGGCCCACAGGAATTCTTCCCCATGCAGAGGTAAGACTCTTCCAAAGACAGGTGAAGATCAGTGCTGAGTATATTTCCAGCTTTTTTTTTTAGAGTCGGGGTCTTACTCTATTGCCCAGTCTAGAGTGCAGCAGTGCAGTCACTGCTCACTGAAGCCTCAAACTCCTGGGCTCAGGCGATTCTTCTGTCTCAGTCTCCTGAGTGGCTGGGACTACAAGCACACACCACCACGCCCAGCTAATTTTTTTTTCTGTTTTGTTAGAGTCGAGGTCTCCCTGTGTTACTCAGGCTAGTCTCGAACTCCTGATCTCTGGCAATCCTCCCACTTTGGCTTCCCAAAGTGCTAGGAATACAGGCATGAGCCATGGCGCCCAGCCCTATCTCCATCTTTGAGTCTGTTCATGCCAACTTTATCACATGGAATTCTTTTTTTTTTTTAACTTAGTTTTTATCTTAAAATTGTGGGGGATAGTTAAGGGTTAGGTATACAAATATGCATTGTGCAGGTACCCTTGTTGATGAAGTGTGCTCCCCCCCGTCCCCAGAGAGATATTGACTACCGTTAATCCCACCTTCCTTCCCCTCCCTGTCCCCCCCTCAATAGTTTCCCGCCACTATCAATCCTTTTCTCATGGAATTCTAATGTTGTTCAGAATTTGAGTGCATGAGCCCAAGATGGTCTGTGTACTCAAACTGAATTCTTCCTACTGCTACATGTCCCTCAGGGTCCTGAGGCCCAAATGCATCCATGCATCTAGCATTGTTAACCATCCTGAAGTACTCTTATTAACAAAGCAGTTTTAACCACCAACTCTTCACAGGTAGAAAGTCAACGAATAAAAAATTGTATTCTAACAACTGATTGTTTTTTACCATCAAGGTGAGACTATACCACTCGCAATAAATCTATTCATTTCTCCAATGTAAACAACACTTGCCAACAGCTTAATAAAAGTCTAATATACAATGTCTATAGTGGCACCTTTAAGAAAAGTGTGTCAGACAGGCTTGTGAAGTTGCTTCCAACAAAGCAGGGGCTATCATCCTGTGCCACCGTCGTAAGCTCCTTCTATGTCATCTTGAATTCCTGCATGTGGGTTTTCCACGGGCAACTCTGACCTAGGTTGGAATCTGAGACCCACCCACATGCCCACGTATTGTATTGTTTATAGCAGCTGGGTGGGTCTGACAACACCAAGGCATGATTCTTGCTCTTCCTCCTCTGTGGGAAATAAGGGACCTCCTTACAGCAGCATCTCTGGCACGGCTTATTGAGGCTCAGGAAGCCAGCACTGCCAGAGTCACTGCGAGAGTGAGCAAGTGGTGTAGACATGGACCAGTTTCCCCAGATGGACAGGAGGGGCTAAAATGCTAAGAAGGATTTGCTGGGCTGGGAACAGCAGGAAAGGGAGTGGTTTCTGAGTCACAGTGGTCATTAGGGCTGCAAACTCTTCTGAAATAGCAGACAGGGGGGTAAGGTCCCCACTTTGGCAGAGACCATCACGCCCCTACCCCCATCTAGCCATCTGCTCTCTCTGGCTCACCCTGGCCTGTCTGCACTCCTGGGCTCCTTACTCCTCTCACCACACACATGTGCATGGGGCCTGTCCACATGCAGGTGACGAGGTCTCCTCTGACTCCATCCGCAGCCTGGACACATGCACAGGTCCCCTGGGTGGGGGAAATCACTGTCCCGGTCCTTCACAGCGGGATTCTGAATGCAGGCTGAAGCTCTAGCTTGCAAACACATGCAGCTCTGACACTGGCGATCTTTCACACGTCACTTATCCCAATCACACACACATGCACACACCCCATACCCACATACACACACCACATACACCATATATACACGGTAAACACAGACCATACATACACCCCACATACACAAAGACATACATATCACACACACCATAGATGCACATCATACACACCATACACGCATCATGCACACATGCATATATAGACAGGACAAACATAGATCACACACACCACACATGAATATATATACATGTAATACATATATACACTATCTACTGAAACTCCACTTTCCAAAAATAAATGAGAACTTTATTCTAAAGTAAAAACCCCTGAAGACAGAGTGGCTTCTCACTGGCATCCACGAGCTCCCCGAGGGTAGAGTGGCTTCTCACTGGCAGCTGTGTTGTGGGCTCCTCTGGAGATGGAGTGGGCTTCCCACTGGCACCTCCGCACCATGGGTCTCTTCAGCCCTGTTTCTCCTTCCGTCCTCTCCCTGCTTCGACACCCACCCAGACTGTCCTCTACTGCTGCCAGCTCCTCTCCCCACCAATCTGCTTTTGCTTCTTTCCACTCCTGCCTCAAACAAGGAATGTCCCCTCAGGTTTCACATCTTCATTTCCTTCTTTCCTCATCACAAATGATCTCAATGGCATGTGATTTCAGGCAAGGGCATTTCCATGTGAATGCCTCTCAAGTGGATGCCTCTGGCCTTCGTGAGGCTGAAAGGAGATCGCAGGATGTTGCAGACCCTTCTCCAAGAAGGCCCTCTGCTTGTGACTGAATTCCAGGCATCAAGCAGACCGGGTTAAGGGATACCGAGAAAACAGGCAAGGTATTACTTCTGGGTGTTTCCAGAGCAGAGCTGCATGTGAGTTTTGTCCTAACTGGAGAAGACCTGACCTCCATGGGGGTAGGCACCACCCAGTCAGCTGGAGGCCAAATAAAACAAAAAAGAAGAAAAAAATTTCCTCTCTGTCTCCCATAGCCATGACACTCCTGCCTCTGGCCCTCAGACATTAGGACCCTGGGCTCTCTGGCCTTGGGACTCCAGGACTGGTACCACTGCCCCTTGCATTCTCAGGTCTTTGGCCTCAGACTGAGATTGACACCATTGGCTTCCTGGTTCTGAGGGCTTTGGACTTGGGCTGAGCCATGACATTAGCTTCCCTAGGTCCCCAGCTCACAGACATCATGCCATGGGCTTCTCAGCCTCCACAATCATGTAAGTCAATTCCCCGAACAAGCTCCCTCTCGACTATCTGTGTGTCTGATTATCTATTTATCTATCTGTTTTCTACCTATTATCTATAATTGTCTATCAATTATCCATTTATCTACATCTGTCTATCATCTCTCTCTCTCTATCACCTATTTATCTGTTGTCCATCTATCTGTTATCTATCATCTATTATCTATCAATTCTCTATTTATCTATCATTTATTATCGTCATCTATCTGCTATCTACTATCAATTACCTATTTATCTATATATCATCTCTCTATCGTCTATCATCTGTTTATCTGTTATTCATCTATCTGATATCTATCATCTATTACCTATCAATTATTTATCTATCATTTATTACCTATCAGTTATCTTCTATCAATTACCTATTTATCTATCTCCCTACCATCTCTCTATCATCTACCAACTATTAATCTGTTGTCCATCTATCTGTTGTCTATTATCTATTAATTATCTATCTATCATTTATTATCTATTATCTGTCTGTTATCTACCATCTATCAATTGCCTATTTATCTATGTATTATCTACCTATCTATCTATCTTCTATTAGTTTTCTCTCTGTGGAGACCCCTTAGTAATGTAGATGTTGGTAATAGGAGAGAGTCTAGCAGAACAGATTTTTTTTTTTTGAGTTGGAGTCTCACTCTGTCACCCAGACTGGAGTGCAGTGGCCGCTCCCGGCCACTGCAGCCTCGACCTGCTGGGCTCCGGCGATCCTTCCGCCTCAGCCTTCCAAGTAGCTGGAATTACAGACATGCTCTACCACGCCCAGCTGATTTTTTGATTTATTGTAGAGGTGAGGTCTCGCTGCCCAGGCGGGTCTCGAACCCGCAGACTCAGGCAATCCACTCACTTCAGCCTCCCAAAGTGCTGGGATTACAGGCTGAGCCACCGAGCCTGGCCAGAACAGATTTTAAGGATGAATTTTCTTAATTGCTTTTGGAATTTCTGAAATGGGCTTTCAAATTGGATTAGACCTAAAAATGCTAAGGACTCAACTTCTAACAGTCCAGAGAGCACGCTAGTCTGTAGTGTGAACTGTTTAGAGATATGCAAGATATCCGCATGTGCTGCCCCTAATCAGTAGCTTATGAGAGGACAATGTCTAGTGACCCTCTACCGAAGTCTGGAACATTGTGAAACTTCCTCGTCAACAGCATTGGCTCCCAGAAGAGACAGAAAGTCCCTCCTGGGCATGCGGGTGGGTTTTACATTTTAGAGTGGCCAACAGAAGGGGGGTGGGCAATCTTCTTCCCCACAGGGATAAACCCCGGGGTCTGGTGGCACCAAGGGCTTGTGAGATGGGGAGACTGACATCCCAAGTTCCTTGAACACTCTGGGTCCCAAAGACCTTCCACTGTGTCAGCGCTTGCCTGGCATTTCAGCAGCACCTTTGAATCCCACATTCTGACTGAGTTTCCACAGAGCTGTTCTCAGAGGAGGGAACACAACAACATAATGGCAATACTGGTCATGCCCTCATAAGTGCAAGCTAACTGGGAAGGTAGAATACCATTTGTAGTTTTACTGACTGACTTCACCAAGGTGACAGAAAGTTTTGTCATGAGGAAAAACTGAAAGAAGAAAAATTACAATCGACTTCATCTATCTTTAGAACATTGACAGGCATCCGAGGGGTCAACACTGTCCCATGTCACTTTGGGTCCAACTCTTCCCTCAGCCACCTTCCCCCACAGACTCCGGACCCCAGCCTTCTCCCCTTATTGAAATCCATCTACCTCTCTTCACATTCTTCTTGGTTATTTCTCACAGGCTGATGCTGATTCACTGCTCTAGTTCTGTTCAGTGCCCCTTCCATTAACTCTCCCCATAGCTCTGTGAGCTGGGCATGATGACTGCCCTTCAGAGGTGAGAGGAACACGGGGCGGGTAAGCCACTTGCTGGGTCACGGGGTTGCATGGGACCCTGACCACTGGGCCACTGTGGGGTCTTCACCCTTATGGTGCCCTGGCCAGGCTGTGTCCCCAGTGTCTGCCCCACAATGGCAGCGTCCCAGGTACCTACACAGAAGGACTGATAAGCACCTGAGGACCCACACACCCACTTCCTCATCCACAGGTCGCCATGCAGCCATGTGGGTCAGCTGTCCTGAGGGCAGTATGGCGTCTTTTCTGACTTGACCGCTTGTCTCAGTATCAGATATGTGCTCTGCCTCATTCCTCGTCCATTTCCACGATTTCATGACTGTGGGTTTGGCTTCTCAACGTCAATCTCACTGACCCAGCATGATCCTTCCACAGGTATGTATACCAAGCCAGATGATATTTTGGTTAAGCAAAGAGAAGCATATCTGTATAAGCCATGTCTCGCTGAAGCACTTATTAGATTTAAAAGGCAGTTTCCTCTTTCCTGAGAGGTAAATAGCTCCCTCTGCTTCCAACTCAGCTTCCATCCTGTGATTTCTTCCAAGCAACCTCACATGAAATAATTTTAAAACCGTCCTTGGAGGACTGGGGACGGCTATCCTGCCCTTCATCCAGTCTTAAATAACCCGTCCAGTTTGTAAAAGGGATAAGAATGTAAATGGCAAAGGATTACCCTGTCCATCAGAAAGTGTGAGGGAGAAAATAGTGCCCGGCAAAGCTAAGCTGTGTTATTCTCCCATTGAAAAGGCAGTGAAAAGAGCACGTGTCGATGATGAGATAACACCAAGTTACAAATCCCATTTCTCCTTTCATGGGACAACCAAAGACACAAAAGTACCTTAAAAAAAAAAAGAATGGCATCTGTTTCTTGAAAATTAATAGCTGATCTATTAAGCTTAAGCTAAGATCTGGTGAATCCTAGGGAATCCCAAATTATTAATTAATCTGATAATGGAAGCAAAGCCTTCAATATCTCTTCAGAAGAGAGGGGTGCATAATCTCCTAGTGCGCTGCACCTTGCACAAACAGTAAGAATTATTGACATAAAGCTGTATTATCTTCACCAGGTATCTCTTATCCAATTGAAGTAACAAAAGAAAAAGGAGGGAAATCAGCCAAGATAACACAACGACTTTTTTCTTTAACCCAAGGCTTATAGGAGGCAAATGTTCCAGTCTCAAAGGTATGGCCAGGGACTCAGTTACAAGAAATAAACTTTAATGCACTGCAAAACCCTACCACAATTATGACTTCCTTTTGTACTGAAAAGTTGCCAAGGGCTGAGAGGAAATGGCCCCATATGATACGTCTCCCTTCACCAGAAAGCTCTGAGGCTGTGTTGGGGACAATGGCCCCTTACTTTCATGTCACTCGAGGATGAGTCTGGAGGAGGGAACAGGTCCTAGGGATTGCCCAGCTCTGAAGGTTCTGAGACAGAGTGCACCCGCCTCTTTTTCTTGGGATTGACACCTGGGCTTTCATGCAGAAGAGTCCTTTCAGTGGCTAACGGACACCGTTCACAGCAGTCTTCTCACACCTTGTGGCCTCACAAGAGTGAGTCAGGGCCTCAGGAAACAACACAGAGGCTTCTCACAAGCACAGGGTGAGTGAAGATGCCACAGGCAAGCACACACAGACACACTATACTGACAACAAATCACACATACCCCATATAAACACAACACACACAACATAGTATACACACCACAGAATACACAACAAAGACCACATATACAACACACTACAGACCATGCATACCACATATACAATGTACTACACAGACCACATATACAACATACTATGTACCCCCCACAACACATATGCAGCATGCTGCACACAACACACATACCACATATACAACATATTACACGCACAACAAAACACACATACTATGTACACAGCATACTACGCACAACACACATGCCACATAAATGCAACATACAATGCACACCACATATACAACACACTACAAGCAGATAACACACATATCATATACAACACCCAACCACACACCATGTAACACAATAACACCACATATACAATATATAACACACAACACACATTATATACACAGTGCACAAACCACACAACCCAAAACACACATAATTCACATAATCCAAACATAATACAACACACACACACAAAGCAGTGTTTTCTAAGGAAGGGAGACATTTACAACTTAAGACATTTGAAAATGTATAACAAGTAAGAGGTTGTTATAATGGTTTGCACCACAAAGCAATCACATAGTTACCTGGTCCAGCTTTAATGGTGCAAAAGTGCATTCTCTGCAGCACATGTTATTCAGTACCTGCCTGTGCTTTTCTGTAGGGCATGGCAGTAAAGATATGCACGCCCATGGGGCGTTCCTAATTCTACAAACAGGCGTGTAAGGACACGGGTAAACATATGAAGCCTCATCTAAGCAAAGAGATGGGAAATGGGCATACTTGACCTCATTTTGTTAAAAAGTGCCTAGATAAAAAGGGAACCCATATTTTAGTGTAAGTTTGAAGTTTCAGCTACTACAACTCGCTGAGAAATTCATGTGGCAACAACATCTAGAGTTGAAAATAAACTTACATTTTAATTTGACTTTGATATGCAGTCTGTGGCTTGAGCTCAAAACACTTCTGCCCATGTGATATGCAACTATTTCTCATTGATGAAATGTGATGCCTCTGAGTAGCAATGGCTAGCACATGTCGGCAGATTGGACTGTGTTGAGAGGGCTGAGCAAAGGGAAGGCTTTGTGAATCCTCGGGAGAGATGGCTCCTGCTTGATGCACTTCAGAGAACTTCCTCCCTCCGCTGAGGATAATCACTGAAAAACTATGGACTTCTAGCCAGGCACGGTGGCTCATGCCTGTAATCCCAGCTCGTTGGGAGGCAGAAGCAAGAGGATTGCCTGAGCTCGGGGGTTTGAGACCAGCCTGAGCAACATGGCGAGACCTAGTCTCTACAAAAAAATTAAAAAATTAACCGGGCATGGTGGTGCACGCCTCTGGTTCCAGCTGCTTAAAAGGCTGTGGCAGAAGGATCGCCTGAGCCCAGCAGGTCGAGGCTATGGTAGCCGTGAGTGTGCCACTGCACCCCAGCCTGGGTGACAGAGTGAGACTCCAACTCAAAAAAAAAAAAAAGAAAAGAAAAATGATGTATTTCTTAACTAAGGAAGAACCTGAACATATGCACATTATAACCAAAAGCAACATTATAGATATATGCTTATCCACATGCACCTGTGCCACATACACACTCATATATGTACACATATACACCCATGGGCATGCACTTAGCCAGCCAGACACATCCTTCTCTTTGTTTTTGTTTTTGTTTTTTTGAGTCAGAGTCTCACTCTGTTACCCAGGCTGGAGTGCAGTGGCATGCTCATGGCCACTGCAGCTTGAACTGCTGGGGTCAGGTGATCCTTCTGCCTCAACCTTCCAAGTAGCTGGAGCCACAGCCATGTGCCACCATGTCCAGCTAATTTTTTGATTTATTGTAACGAGGTCTCACCATGTTGCCCAGGCTGGTCTCAAATCCCTGAGCTCAGGCAATCCTCTCGCCTCTGTCTCCCAAAGTGCTGGGATTATAGGTGTGAGCCACCGCACCTGGCCACATCCTTCTCTTTGAAACACAGCTTCCATGACTTGAAGAAAGTGCAAAACATGCACAAAAGCAAAGCCTCAAATGTCAGCTTCGTTAATGAGATGACCTGAGAAACAGGCCACACCGAGTCTATGATGTCTGAATCCTTAACCTCGTTAAATTCAGATCAAAATGAGAGTGAGAAAAGAACACTCTGTTTCTGTGAAGCGGGCTCCTCCCTCTGAAGGGTGACTCACGCCGTGATATTTGGGCCACTTTGATGTGAAACAGAATAAGCATTTGGAGTTCCAACAGGCATAAAGTCAGCAGGTAGCACAGTCACCAGTCGGAGTCCAGTCCCATACACGCTTGCCCTCAGTCCTGCGTGCAGGACATCCCCGGGAGAATCGCCAGTGCCCAGACCTTGCTGCCCATACGCCTGCCCTGGCCTCACCCGAAAGTGATTTTGCACTGCAGAGAGACTTCACCTGCCGGTGAGCAGACGGTACCAAAGGACTCAGGAAGGACTTGGTTTGGTTTGGTCTGATGCACTTCAGAGACCTTCCCTCAAGCTCTAGTGCCAAGCTCAGAAGCACTGGGGGGAGTCATGGGCTGGCCCCCCAGTTGCATTCCCGCACCTAGAATTCCAGGGATGCCTCCACTCCTTTTTCTAAATTTTGTTTTTGTTAAAGACATTTAAAAATAAAAGCCTTTCCCCACATCCATGGTCAGTGAGGCAGCTCCCTCCCCCAGCCTCCCAGGATTTCACCAGGAGAGAAAATCAGAGCTTCCTACTCACGCGTTGCTCGTCACAATGTAGCCATACTCCTCTTCCTCAGAAGACTTGACCTCCAACTGCAGGCCACTGCTGGGAGGTTCCCAGGCTCCTGCTGGGAGTCTCTGCTCCGCCGTCAAAACCCCCTGCACCCAGTTCTGGAGTTCGACCGCAGGCTCTGGATTTGGCTTCTTCTCCAACAGGTCTTTGGAGTAGGTCTGACTCTTGACATTTTCCACTCCGGCACTCTCCTCTTCTGAAGACAAGGAAGTCTCGGGGTGCTCTGATTTCTTCATCTCTGTTTTGAAGGGCTTTGCAAGGACAGGCACTCCAGCTGAGAGTCGGGACCCACGATCCTGCAGGAAGTCCCCGAGTTTGGTGCTCAGACGATGAACCTGGCAGGAAGGACACTCCATGAAGTGGCGTTTGCAGGAGAGGACTGTTGATGCACACAATCAAAGGGGTGTTTGCAACACCATCCTCCAAGAGGGATAACAGTGGGCAGCTTGAAATGGAAACACTGGGTGAAGGCAGTGTTTAGAGCCTGTATTTAGAATTATAACTGGATGAGAAATTTTCAGCTGAATGGAGGATGAGGGCATTGTGTGTCAGAATAACTTAAATGGCATTCTCCCTTCCTCTCCCCTCCCCCCCCCCCCACACGTGCAAAATCTTCCGGATTTTGTAGAGTCGGTATAGGTCTTTGGTATCAATATTTTAAAAATAACCAGTGCAATATCAAGACCCTACCTCATCCCTCTAGAAGCAATTAACACCTACACATAATTAATAATAATAATAATAAACTAACAATGATTTGCATTTACTGAGCCCTCACAATGTACCAAAGGCCTTGTACTAGATACTTTCTATGCATTAAAACAGTAAGTCTTATAAACCAAAAATAAAATTAGAAGCCTGTCAACCAACTGAACAGATTCCCCTCTGGGCCAAGGGTAACCTGGAAAACTAAATTCCAGGCTATGACAGAAGAGAAAATGCCTCCTTATACCTCCTCCCTTGTGAAGTTTTAGGCACAACTGACTAGCATTAATATTAAAATAGTGATCACATGACTGACAAAACAGACTCTGACAAGTTACCAAATCCCAACTAGACTCTGCCATAGCATCATGTGACAGATAGCAGACTCTAAAGGAAATAAAAATATTTTACCCCATAATGTGTTTCTTTGATGTATTTTTAAGTGACCCTGCAAAGCACTTGGGGGACTTTACATCTGTAGACAATCTCCTTTCCTAGGAAGAGTCTGACACCTTTTAAGACATTTACCACCTATACTCTCTAAAGCCTGCTACTTAGAGGCTTCATCTATATAACAAGAACTTTAGCTTCCACAAGCCCCCTTGCCTTAAGCAATTTTTTACTCATTTCAAATTACTTAGATAGAATTTAACTCTTTCAGCCAACAGATGTCACACCTTCCTAGGCCTAACCAAAGTAAACCTCATATGTATTGATTTACGGTTTTTGCCTGTAACTTCTTCTGTCTCCCAAAATTGTATATAACCAAGTTATAATTTAACCACTGTGGGTATGTGATCTCAGGACCTCTTAGAACTGTGCCACAGGCCTAGGCCACTAATATTTGGCTCAGAATAAACCACTTTAAATATTTTACAGGCTCTTTTGTCAACAATCTTCATGATAACCCTCTGAGTTGGGAAACATCATTAACCCCCATTCCATAGATGAGAAAATTAAGGCACAAAGAGACTGATCGTAAGTTATCACATCACAGGGTTATATAATTGCACAGTAGGAGATCTTTGGTCCTCACAGAGGCAGCACTCACTTATCCTGATATCCTTTTCCTGAACAAGAGTTTCCTTAGGACCATTTAATTAGCATCTGAACTGATGAACATCATAATTAAAACACTAGCACTGACTACATGTCAGACACTAAGTTACTTTGTGCAAATCATCTCACTTAATGATCGCCCCAACTCCATGAGTAAAGTGCTAGTTATATCTCTAATGTGTAGATTCTGGGGCTTACAGAGGTGAAACATTAAATAATTTGCACCAGATCACAGAGATAATGATTGGCAGATCCAGAATCTGAACTCAGGTCTAAGTGATGTCAAAGATATGGGCTCCACCCAGGGCTGTACTAGCCACTCACAGGCTCCCCATACCTGAGAAAGACAGGGCCACCCTGCTGTCCACAACAGACAGCCCATGGGCACTTTTGGGTCCACGTAATAGAAAAAGTCTTATGTCTACTCGATTTTTTTTAAAACCATGAAATTACATCTCCAATATTATATTAATACTTTACGACTCAATTTATCAAAACTTTTTTTTCTAGAAAATTAAGGAAGGACTATAAAGGAAATGATTCCCTTTTTGACAAAAGAAACATTATCTTTCCTTTAGTGTTAAAACAGTAGATTGCTGAAATAGTAGATTGTTGAAAACAATTGCTCAAATTTGGATCCTCAATGTCAATAATACATAGCATTTAAGTTACTAAACAGGATAGGGAAAAGAATGATATTCTCACAAATTACGTTTTATGTGAGAAGGAAAAGAAAGATGCTATTAAATAAATAAGCACTCAGAAAATATGACACAACTCACGTAAAGTACCCCACCATTTTTGAAGGACATTTAAAATGACAATTGCTGATATTTTCTTTCAGTACTTGTGAACAGGCATTGAACCACAAACCACAAGAGAATTGCTAACCAACAACTGGTTTTTTCCACTCCAAAAAACAGAGTTTCATAGAACCACACAATGTCATTGTCATTGCTTAGAAATTGATTTTCTGCATCCTTAAGACTTGGATTAATGGCCAACAGGAAAAAAACTGACAAGCTAACAAGTTTAACCGGAAAGACCCAGTGAGTGGATGTCACCTGTGCCTGTATCCTTCTCCGAACTGCCCCTGCAGCAACACCACCCAGCAGAGCCTCTGGCTGGCAAAACTGTCCTCTCTCTGCGCCATCCAGCACTTTAGCCATAAGTCACATGTTACTAATAAGCCCTTGAATTGTAGCCAAGACAGCTGGGGAACTGTACTTTTTATTTAACTTTAATGAATTTAAATTAACTTTAAATAGCCATATGTGGCTAGTGACTGCCATATTTGACAGCCCAGGTATAAATGAGCTGGATGCTGCGCATATCCCTGTATTAAATGAGCCTCAAAACTCAGCACGTAAAAGACCATATCAAGTCTGTAAGATAGGCATTCAGTACTACCATCCGACATCATGTTTTTATATCCCTGGATGGGGAAATTGTAAGAAATATTCGTGTTCTTCTTTGTATGAGTCATATTCTTCTTATTTATAACCATATTCTTCTTTCTATAACTTATACTTTGAAAATAGTTATTATTATATATCTAAATATACACAATTCTGTATGTACTCTTTTTTTTTTTTCAACTTTGGTGTTCTGAGGTTTTTTTCTATCCTTTTCTGGAAGAACAACAACAACAAAAACCTGTGCGTTTCATAAATGTTTCCATACCATGAACACAAAGATTACAATGCAACTCAACATTTAACGTAAATCAAACACCCAGAGATAGTCCCATCTTACCTCTGCATAAACTCTGTCATCATCATCCTGCACTTTGTTATCTGTAAAAGATATTAGTGTTATCAAAATGGTCAGCAAACATTTCACAGCACATAAAAAGAGAACCACATAGAATACTTTTATACAGAAGATGAGACATAATGACATTGATTTTGACCATAAAGTAAACCTTTTAGTTTATGATGGAGTACCAAAATAAACAAAATTTATAAAAAATTGTGTATTTATTTTTACATGTCTAAACTTGTCACCTTCGACGTACTCTCCATTTGATGCAATACACCTGAGATCCTTTTTATACTGTTCAAAACAATTTTTAAACTCAAATTTTGATGCTTTTTACTGCTTCTGCCGTGTTTTTGTTTCACCTCTTCCATATTGGCAAAATGTATTCCTTTGAGGATTTTTTTTCATCCAGGGAAACAAACAACAGCAAAAAAAACATTGCTCGAGATGAGATCAGGTGAATAGGGAAGGTGGGGCACGAGGGTGATGCTGGTTTTGGTCAAAAACTCCTGAACGCTCAGCACAGTGTGGGCAGGTGCATTGTCATGGTGGAAGAACAAGTCACTTGTTTGCCACACTTGGGATGTCTCTTCTGCAAATCATCTCTTAAAACAGTGTTAGCTGGTACACTGAAGCTGATGGGTTTCTAGAACACTTACCTAGGGGGGAGGCTTGATATTACAAGGGGACCCCCTCCAAAAGATAATTCTGGTTTTTTGTCCTCTCCCCATACAGCACAAAATAACATTCTATAAACTTCACAAAACAGGTAGATATGAAGTCAGCCACGAATGACCTGGCCAAGCTCCATGGACCTCTGCATTATCTTCAGTGTTAGTACTGAGAAAATGAGAAAATCCCTTGTACCTCGCAGAAGTTAATAGTCACAAAAAAGTAAAGTGAAGCCTCAACCCAAACCATCTCACAATTAAGATGACTTTGGAATCCACTGACTTAGGTTATTTTTCTTTGGCCCAAGTTTTTCTCTAAATAAATATCCTACTGGCAATGCCCAAATATGCGTGACTCATTGTTCCTTCCTTAAGCCCGAACAATGGCTCCTGTAGACAGCGATCACCCTGTGGTACCTTTCATAGCCCTCCTAACCCTAGTGCAGATATTGATCCTTTTCATCACCGGCTGACTTCCTAATACAAGGCCTATCATCTCTTCTGCACCCTACTCAACCGTCAAGTCATGTTTCCAGCTTCCAGCAAGCCGTCCTCCCAATCCACAGCAGAGAGGGGCATGTCTTCCATGTTTTTGTGTGCCTACTGTGTGTAAGGCAGTGAGTTAGGTGTTTTCATGCCACTCAAAGAACATGAAAAGCAAGTGGGCTATAGAGAAGGTCGAAGAAGACCTGGCCTGCTCACACAGCCTCTGCCAGGGGTAGGGCTGCCTTCATGAGTAAGGGCGTATAGGGGCGATTTCTGCTTCTCCCACCCTTAGCAGCTTCAGCGGGTGGATGAGTGCACCAAGCAGACATTTGAATGATTCCCTTTCACTTCACTATTCAAATATTTGACAAGATTCACTTGCAGGCAATCCAAACAAAAACACTTTCCATCACTCCAATTTTTTTCCTAAATCTGAACCTCAGTACGGAGGAATTAAACCTCCTCACAGAGAGCAATTTGCCATTCAACATAATTGCACTGGTAGGCTTAGTCTGTTAAGAAAGCTTGTAGAGGCAAAAGTTCAAACAGATAAAAATCATTAATACAAATCCCCATCTCCCCAGCAGAGAGAATACATGGCGGCTCTGTAAGCTGGTGGTCTCTCCACCTCTCTGCAGCCTCATCGTCCCTCATGGCTGACCCCAAATGTAGATGCCCCACGGAGTCGGAGGTCACCTCGCAAAGTGTCTCCACGGAAGGCTGCCTCAGGGTCTCCAGGGTCTCCTGCAGTTGTTCGCCTGGCGCTGTTTCCACCTCCACCGGGACCCACACGTTGCATCACATCAGCCATCAGGTCAGCCACTTCGTCAAGCTCCAGGGGGCTCAGACTCCCCGTGTCAGTTTGCTGCTTCCTCAGGTCCTTCAGGAAACTCTGAAGTAGAGCTCCTAGGGGGCACACACGCAAACACAAGGATGCTATGGATTGATGTAGCCTGAAGAAGCCAGGGCAACCCTGGTCACCGAGGATGTAACAGTTGGGCCTGAACCTTCCCAGGCAGCATCTCCCCAGAGCCAGGCGTGGATGGTGCTCAATAAAGAACTGTGATATTGAACTTGAATCTCAAATCACACCTGACCTTATGACTATGACCATAGTTCAGTGTCTTAAAAAGTCAAGCTAGAAGTGAAAAACCCATAGAGAAGAAGGACAAACTCATTAACCTGGTTAGGAAGATAGAAAGAATACCTTCTGGAAAATGACTGGAATGGCTAAGCCAGGAAAAGAAAAAGACAGTAATTCTATCACAGTCTTTAGGTTATAAAAGAATAAGAAGCTGTTTCCCTCTTACTTGGCAAAACAGGAGATAATATATGTCAAGGGACTGTGCTGCTGAGCACTTCCTGCCTGATATACCAGAACACCGCAAACATGAGCAGTCATCACCATCCCCACAATTTGTTTTTTGCCTACAGCTAGTAGAGAAAAGCCTCGGGTAAACTCTCTGGCCACCATGGTCAGTGCCTCCTGAAGATAACACAATGGTCCCAATTGCATGTGTGTCGTCTGAGAGTTCATCTGTAAGTAAACGTGAAACTCACAAGACACTCCCCAGGGAGATGATGCCAGACATAGTGTCCCTTACAAAGCCAGCCCACCAGATCCCTGCTGTAAGTGCAGCTAGCAATGAGGTTATAGAAATTATCGTGCTCTGGGTACAAGGGGACCATCTGTTCTGCTGGGGCTCAGGAATACAAGACACTGGGCCCACAGCAAATGGCCTATCCCCAGTCCCTAGAGTAAGCAAGCCTCTGCCTCTGGCCTTGGCAGGCAAGTCTCTAGCTGTTGTCAACCCAGCAAAGCAGGCAGGAGATAAGAATATCAAACATGTCCTCCTATGATGGCAAAGATGACTCCTGTTGATAACACTTGGTGGAAATATGCTATGTGAAAAGATGCCATTTTTCAAAAAGACCTTTAAAATCTAAGTCGTATTTGAAAATGAGGGGAAGTTCCCTCAGTCTCTTCATCTGTGTTCTTGAGACACTCTCCACACTTTTATACTCCACAGATCCTCCATGTCTCCTGACCCTTCTTCCCAACAATGTTGGTCAAGACCAGGCTGCTAGTTGTGAGAAAGATGGGGGACTCTGCAGGGAAGAAGTCTCTGGATACATCTGAATATACGCTAGGTTCAATGTCAAGATCTCGCTATTCACCTGTTTTTTGCTTGTTTATTCTTATTACTTTTACACTCAGAAAAAATACAATAGAAATACTGCCCTTTGGGAGGCTTCCCCACAGGGGTCTCCTTCTGGGCTCCCCCCACCCCCCAGTGATGGGGTGCTCTGTGAGCACCAAGGAATACAGCATACGAGGCATGTCTCAGGGGCTGGGCACTCCAGGGGATTCTAGGACAAGGGGAAGAGGAAAGGGAGCCGCATGCCCTTGGCCAGCACATGACTCCAGCTTGCTCTGTGTAGGCCATTATACATCAGGAGCATAATCTGGTGAATTTGCTTCCAACCACAGTGGAGTCCCTGGTAAAAAAAAATGCTGTTTTAGGACACACGGCTGTGGAACTGGACAAAGAGTTGAGATTTCAGAGTGGGGACAATGAGAGGTGCCTTGCACTCAATCCTGCCTTTTGTCCAGGCGGTTGTGGGACACAGTGTAAGGAGAGGAGCAAGACAGTCCCCCCACCCCAAACAGAGGTCAGGGTTCAGAGGTGGAGCTGAAGAGGTGACTGGAATTGAAGGACAGATGGAGCATTCTGGCGGGGTCCGGGGGGGAGGTGGATCTTTGCACAGGTTCACTGTGAGTGCTTGGCCAAGGAACACTGCCCATGTGGGTGAGCGGCTTGAGGCTCAGCAAGGAGGAGGAGCTACAGAATGAGTGTTGGGCAGAGGGCAGAGGGTCCAGGACACAGCACAGAGATGCAGGAATTCCCACACACTGTGCACAGAAACCTGGAGGAGCTCCTAGGGCATATAGTTGAAAACACAATGGCCGCATCTTCAAAGGAAAGGCCACCAAAATAGACCAACTCTAATATAATCTAAAACACAGCCTGATACATCAGAGGCTTGTCCTGGAGTTTTGTTTTTGTTTTTTTCTTCTTTATTCTTTACCCTGAGCAGAGATACCAGATTCAAACGGAGGTCCCTCCCCAGAGGCTGAGTCCCCTTTCCTGTCCCCCAGGCTGGAGTGCAGTGGCACAATCATGGCTTATACAGCCTCAACCTCTTGGGATCAGGCTATCCTTTTGCCTCAGCCTCCTGAGGAGCTGAGACTACAGGCACGTGCCACCATGCCCAGCTAATTTCTTTATTTTTTGTAGAGATGGGAGTCTTGCTGTGTTGCTCAGGCTGGTCTCAAAAACTCCTGGGCTTAGGGCAATCTTCCTGACTTGGCTTCCCAAAGTGCTGGGATTATAGGCATGAGCCATCATGCCCAGCCTGAATTTTAGTAACTCCATCCTCTTTCCTTTTGAGATAGCAGCCCTTCCAAAAAAGCAGAAAAGGGAAAAATAAGTTACTTCCTGATTCTTTAAAAGGCTTTTCCAGCAAAAGAATCAGGAAGTAACTTATTTTCCCTTTTTCTGCTTTTTCAGAAGGGCACCTCAGTCAAGAAAAGGGCAGTTCGCAGGGCTCGGTGGCTCAGCCTGCAATCCCAACACTTTGGGAGACTGAGGCGAGTAGAATGGAGCATTCTGGCGGGGGCCGGGGGGAGGTGGATCTTTGCACAGGTTCACTGTGAGTGCTTGGCCAAGGAACACTGCCCGTGTGGGTGAGCGGCTTGAGGCTCAGCAAGGAGGAGGAGCTACAGGATGAGTGCTGGGCCTGCAAGTTCAAGACCAGCCTGGGCAACTTGGCAAGACCTCATCTCTATAATAAAAATAAAAAATAGCAGGGTGTGGTAGCGCATGTCTGCAGTTCTGCCTACTCGGAAGGCTGAGGCGGAAGAATTGCCAGAGCCCAGCAAGTCGATGCTGGGGTGGCTGTGAGCATGCCACTGCACTCTAGCCTGGGTGAAGGAGTGAGACTCTAACTCAAAAACAAAAACAAAAACCAAAATAAAGGGCAGTCAATGATAAAGCGAGGAGATAAGGGCATCAGCAGAACCATTATAAACACAGGCATGAGGTGTGCACCCTCAACTCAGCGGGGAGTGGAAATCAAATGAAAATTCCGTAAAGGAAGAGTACAATGTTTGAAATTTTAAAACTCACTGATGGGCTTAACAGCAGTTTCTAATGAAAGAAGCACTAGTGAATTTGAAGACAGATAATGAAAATGATTGTTACGTGAGGATCAAAAACATCGAGCAGAACCTTGGCAATCATGGGGCAAGATCAAGCATGCCACACCATCACTGGAGAATGGGAGGGAAAGAGGAGTGAGAATGGAGCCAAATCAACCTGTTTCTTAAATCTGGCGAAGAATCTTTACTTAGAGATTCACGACAGTCAATAACATTGCAAGAAGAATAATACAAAGAGACCCACACAGTAGTATCTTGTAGTCAAACTACCAAAAGCCAGAGGTAAAGAAGATACCTAAAGAGCAGCCAGAGACAGAAAGGCGCCTTTCATATTCAGTCGTGGGAACAAGATAAAATAGGTGACTTCCCAAAAACATGGAGGCCACAAGACAAACCGAACATCTTAGAAGGATGACAAATTTGATAGGATGTTTCAATTACATATTTGGTGTCATATATATATGAATGACATATGTGAAGTGTTAAAAGAAAAACCATTCAATCCAGGAGTCTACATCCAGTGAAAATATCTTCCAAACATGAGTGAAAGAAAGACATTTTCCTACAGACAAAGCTAAGCTACAGGGTGGCCCATAGACTCGCATGAGGAGACATGTGAAGATGGTACACAAGCTGAAAAGAGATAGCACCAGATGGAAACCAGACCTGGGGAAGGGATGACAAGCTCCCAAATGGTAGATATTTGGGTTAGTAATAAAGAGGATCTACTTTTCTCCTCCTAATTTATCTAAAAGACAAACAATTGTAAGAGAGGAACAATTATTAGCATTTTACGGTAGAGTTTATACACAGATGTGGATGTGAACTATAGGGTATATGAACAAGAGTCGTCTTACTATGAAGTTTTTCCCCATTCCCACAAAGTGGTGGGAGACTTTTCAGAGTCCACTTCTTGCTAGGAAGCTAAGAATAATCAGGAGAATGCAGGCCTCATTCACCAGACTCTTGGAAATGGCTTTATCAGATGCATCACCAACTCCAGGATGCAGTCTGTACTGTCTCCCATGACTCTAAAGATTGGGCTGTGTGTGAAAGCAACCCAGCTCACTCAGCCCTCACGTCCTCTCTCCATGGAGATGGCTCCATCTGAGTTGGCACTGAGGCTGCAGGACCACACATGCCTCGTTCACAGTACAAAGCAGGACTGGAGACATGTGTTAGGCACTTTTACCTAATAACTGAAATTCATTCTTCACTGTAACAAAGAAACTTTTTTAAAAAGAGTTTTGTGGCTGGACGTGTTGGCTCAGCCTATAATCCCAGCACTTTGGGAGGCCGAAGCAAGAGGATTGCCTGAGCCCATGGGTTCAAGATCAGCCTGGGCAACTTGGTGAGACCTTGTCTCTACAATAAATCACAAAATCTAGCTGGATGTGGTGGCATGCATCTGTAGTTCCAGCTACTTGGAAGTCTGAGGCAGAAGGATCGCCTAAGTCCAGCAGGTTGAGACTGTGGGGGCCATGAGCGTGCCATTGTACTCCAGCAGTCTGGGCAACAAGAGTGAGACTCCAACTAAAAAAAAAAAAAAAAAAAAAAAAAAAAGAGTTTTCCTTCCATTTCTGAAGATCCCAAGACAAGTCCCTCTCTTGCACAGCAAGGATCCCTGAAATTCCCGGATATTCCTATTCAAAAAGACACATCCCATCAGCCTTCACTGAAGACTTCCTATTCATGTCTGAGATCCCTTCTGATTGAAAAACCTTTGTGTCTCCATCACAGGGGTCTCTGAGTACAACGCTGTATGGAATTTAGTATGCCGTGAGGCACATGGTGTCCTTTAAGGTCAGTCTGCACATGAAGTACATGACATATATGGTCCATCTTTTTTTTTTTTTTTTGAGTCGGAGTCTTACTCTGTCGCCCAGACTGGAGTGCAGTGACCGCTCCTGGCTTCCGCAGCCTCGCCTGCTGGGCTCCAGCGATCCTTCCGCCTCAGCCTTCCAAGTAGCCGGAATTACAGGCATGCGATACCACGCCCGGCTGATTTTTTGATTTATTGTAGAGATGAGGTCTCGCTGCCCAGGTGGGTCTTGAACCCACGGGCTCAGGCAATCCACTCATCTCAGCCTCTCAAAGACGCGGGATTACAGGCTGAGCCACCGAGCCCGGCTATCTGGTCCATCTTATCAGCAAGTACCAGAGCCTTCAGCCCACCAATGTCTCCCACAGGAGTAGCCAAGTCCTTTGCTAGGGCTGACATTAAAGCTCTGAACTACTCTTGCCATACGGCCTCACGTCTGTATTAACCATGTGTTTCTGCTGCTCTGACACTGAGGTCCTTGCTGACTCTGCAGGGACTGCCTCTCCCAGGGACAGCCAGTTCCTAGATAGTAACCACTGCTCACCCCGAGCAAGTTTTCCATAGGGAGACCCACTGACCCAGCACCTGCACCTACTACCTCCTCCACTGAGCTCTCCCACCTCAGGCCACTGTCGACCTGCCCGAGTTACCCCAAGGCACAGACCAGACCCAAGGTAGCCTCTGGCCCCAGAGCCTTCTGGACTTATTCAAATGGGCTGGTCCTAGGCCTGTGGACCCTGCATCACCCCACCCTGCCAGTGGAAACCACAGTAAAGGTTCCTTCTCCGTTTCCCCTATCTCCACCTCCTGACTCACGCTGGTGCTCCTTTAAATGGCCCCCATGGTATGGCAGATCCCCCCTTTGGATCTGTAAGTTACAAACTACCTTTATTTTCTTTTAGATTTTCTAAAAATACTAAGTTTATTCAGGGTGGGCATTGCATTGTGGAATGCACCACAGCAAACTGTGAGTGTATTGAGGGAAATGAGGGAAGACAAATGACAAACCACTTTTCAACAGCTGTTTCCGAATCTCTTGGCCTCACCATTCTGAATCCCAATAAAAATCTATATTTTGGAACAGCCCATAGGAGGGAAATGCAGAGATCTGTGTGGCGGCTGCTTCTTTCTTTGCTCAGAGATAAGGCTTGCAGGGGAGGCCTGGCCTCCAGGGTCACCCAGAGCCCACCAGCTCCCCAACCATCACCCTGTATTTATCCACTGAACACTTACCTTCAAAATCACTCCAGCAGCGAACTTACAAGAATATATCTCACTTTCTTATAAGCACAAGCACGTCTAGAACCACAGAGAGCATCCCTGAACTGCTGCTCCTGTCTACAAGTGACAAAAAGCCAAAGGTTTGAACAATTCCACATCAACAGTATCAGTATTCCTGTTCTTTCTAAGCTGACATGAAGCACGTGTTGTTTCATAGAAAAGATAAAAGATGTGCTCTGGAATTAAAGGTGCTTGTGTGTCACAGCCATCACTGCTGTTTTGAAAAATGGATTGCACATTGTAACTTTCAAAATCAGAGGCACCATCTCAGACCCATAACCGAGTCACTGAACAACAAGCCAAATATAACCTTTTCATTTTCATTCATTGCAGTCTACTCCCACCCCAAACCCTTTTCTTGCCCGGTGCTTATTATCTCGGCGAAGTCTTATCTCACACAACCACTTCCACAGGCCCAATGCCGGCAACAAAGGGCTCGCAGGATCTCAAAGAAAATGGAAATGAGGAAGGGCTGAGACAGGGAGGAAGAGCCCTGTCAGGAAAGTGAGTGGCCACTGGCATCAGTCTGTGAGTTCTGAAGGGTCTCCTGGTCTGTCAGATGGAACCCAGCAAACCCTAGTGTCTGCCCTGCGAGTGTTTCACAGCCCAAAAGAAATGACAAGAAGCCACCCAAAGATCGCACTGGGAACCGGCAGTGCAGCTGTCATGAAACATGAAAAGAGTCTTTGGCATCAGGCACTGCTGTCCAGATAGTCAGCATCCTCCTATGCTAGAGGCGAGGGCTGTGCCTGCAACCTGCCCGGCATGAGCCAAGCTGTGTCAGAGGCGACTGCAGCACATGATGGACACTGGTTCCTGCAAACAAAATTCACCTGAGGGAAGGAGTGGTGACGTTCTTAAGGAAAACACCCTCCCTGCAGAGCACTGGCTGACCCAGAGCCAGATACCTTACTTTCAGGTGAGCTGGGCAGGAGACCCCAGGAGCAACCTCACAACCGTAGGCCACCTCTGGGGCAAAGTTAGTTATTTCAAACATGTTCATGATTAGCAGCAGGGCATGGCTGAGAGCCTCCAAGTTTCACAGAATGATCTACTTTTAAGTCTAAAGATCCTTCTGGCCCCACCAAAAAAGAGAAACGGCCTCTCCACACTCCAGCTTGGGAGCGGCAGGCCTCACAAGGATTCAGAGCCGCCACCTGGCTACAGACGTGGCTTACCAGAGCCATCAGATGGCAGCCACTGCTGCCCACCCTGTTGGTGGAAGCTCCAGTGGGCACCAACATCAACAGCAGCGAGACCACTTGCAGCTCCAGAAAAATTAAAGTTGCCTGTGGGGAGAAGGTGGGCAAGTTCAGAATGGAGTTCCATGAACAAGTCTGCAAGGTCTGTGTGTCTCTTAGGAGAGCTGAAAAACTGGTTGTGATATTTTGATGAATGGGAAAAAATAAAAATCTGCAACTTCTTAGCAAAGAAGGTTAAATGTTCTCAAATTTGGGATTCCGTGAAAATGAATCAAGTTTGCAATACTGATCAACACATACTTCCAAGAGATGAACTTTCCTGAGCCCTCTCAGGTTTATAAAAAGGGTGTGTGAGTGTTGGGGCATTCAATTCAGAGTAGCTACAGTGTTTCCAGGGAGGTAGACCAGCAGGAGAATGTAAAAAATAAAAATAAAAATAAAAAAATATGAGAGAAAGAAGACACTGGAGAACATATCCCCATGAGCACCTCACTTCAGATCATTAAAATGGCACAGACATTCTCCTTCCCTCTGAGGACACGATCTGTGTTTCAGGTGAGGTTTTTCCTGCTATCTCAAGGAAAGGAGGCATGGAGTCTGTGTTTCTAATAGTGAATGATGTCACAGTGACTTACGGGACACGTATAACACAAAGAGGTGTGTTGCTGCATCCTGATCTTTACAAAACGATGCTCACTGCCTCCTCAAACCAATATAAAGGCCAAGTACCCACTCTAAAAAATAATCTTCCAGAAGGAGAAACTCTATAGCCACCCATGCTTCCAGAATACCACAGCATGCAAGGGTCCCTTTCATCACAGCAAGAATGAACAATAGTCCTAACATAAAGTATGTCACAGTGAACACCACACTCAGCCACACAAAGAATGTGACTCTCTATGTGAACATAATGAACAGAAGGTGGCTGAGAATATCTTGTTTTAGGAACTGGCTGGCATCCAACCTGGAGAAACTGAGTCAGCTCTGTGGTTGACCAAGAAAGAAGAAAGCAAAGACAAAAGGAGCAGAGAGGTGCAAGGTGACAACAGCAAGCCAGCTCAGCCAGTCATAGTCGGGCCTAGACGTGAACCTGTGAACATGAAGCTATCAGGTGCCAGCGTGAGTGCCACCACTGCCGGCAGCAACTGCTTGTTTTCTTGCTCAGAATCAATAATTCTAGAATCTGTAGGGAGTTTTCTGTTCTTTCTTTTGCTAAGTTGTGGCTAAGACTTTGGTTTCCAAGTACATGCTGAAAATCCCCATCGATCAAATTGTCAGTACTTACAATGCTATGCCTTGGGGTTGCTGAGCTTGATTCCCATGGAGAAAGTTGACTACATTCTGGGGGGGGGCGGGGATGGTACTTCTGCTATGTAGAAGAAAGAGGACCATGTTGTATCCCAGCAAGGGTTCCATAAAGCTGATGAAGTTACAAGCATGGTCCCTGAAGTCCAACACGGGTAGGGCCTATGTCTTGGCCCTTCAGCATTCACAACATGTGGCTTTGGGTAAGTTCTCCAACATCGTCATACTTCAGTGTCCTTATTTGTAAAATGGGGGCAAGGGAGACACATGCCTGGCTTAATAAATTATAACTGTTATCATAAAATGAGGTGATGACGTGGGATCATTTTAGCTCTCCATTGTCTTTCTGTCTTCCCATTCTATTTTAGTGGGAAACTAAAATGTAAGCTCTGGCTACAGCTCATTGCAATCCTCGAGTGAGAAGCAAAGAACACATAGAGAGCCCCTTAGAATGCTTAGTCACTCAAGCTGACTACTGCCTCCCAATCTACTTAACATTCAGTTTAAGGTGATGCATTGTGATACTGTTCTCTTCCAAAGTATTAGCATACATTTAAAAAATGTGAACTTTAGTCATTAAAGCCAAATCCCAGTCTCCATCCATCCTTATACTTATGCATGCATGCATGCATCCATCTATTCAACCATCCACCCACACATCCACCCATTTATTTCATCAATTTTATTGGGCATCCATTGTAATCAGAGTCTGGGAATAGACATGAGTCTGAGAAATAATGGAAAATGTAAAGCATCGTTTTCTTGAGGGCTGCAATATTGTCCTCACACCCACACAAACAAAAACACACACATACACATTAAAATGTTTCAGAAGCCAAAGAGACTTAGCCAATGGGCAATAGAAGCAAATTTAATTTATGGGGGAGACTAACCATTAAGACCCTATGTAAAGATTGAATGACAACCTGTCTCAAATTATGTCTCTTTCCCCCTAAAGTAGACAGGCATTTGGGCTGACATGTTCCCCAAGCTGTCACCAAATTACAGTATGTGTAAGACAAGTGTCTTCCTGAATTCTAACCAAACAGCCTCCAAACTTTTACAGCAATATAATCTTTTTGTAAATCACTGCTCATATTTTACTCCTGGAAATTAACAATTAAATTGACACAAACTTAAATCTGACAAGTGTATTTTCACTATAAACTTTTAAAATATGAAAAGTATAAAACTTTACCTTTTCTCAAAAGGTAAAAACATTATTTTCATTTTTAACCTCTAACAAAGGTAACCAAGTAGTTTATTGATTTTTTAAAACGATAACCTCAAATTATGTCTTTTGCAAAAACAAACAAAAATGTACTGTATAATTTTGAGGTCTAAGTTATACTGAGCAAAAAGCAGAAAGAATATGTTTCAAATAGAAGGTCAATAAAATATGTTAAAAACTAAGATAGAACGAAAAGGAGACAAAACAATTCCTTGTTTCTTAAGCCTCATTACAGACACTCCAAATTTAAGTTGTATGATGGTGCAGCAACAGCACAAAAGATGAAAAAATGTCATCGTCTCAAGCGAGGGCCAAGCTGTGGAAAGCTGCTGCAGACATGCTACTGTGTGCCGAAGCTTGCCGGAGGGGGACACTGCTCCCCACAGGCTCCCATCCCCTCAAGGAGGCAGTGTGTGTGTGAGACCCAGCATCACGTTCCAGCAACACCGGCCAAGGCAGAAAAACAGATCAACATATTCATGAGAGAGTTTTTAACAAGTGTTGAATCAAAACTGTCTCAGGCAAAGGCTCACTTAACCAGAACATTTAGTCAACAGGAATTCCCAAGTGCCTTGGTGAACCGAGGGTGTGCCCTGGTCTCTGCTAGACCATCCTTGAGGGGCAGAGCTGAGGAGCCTTCCCAAGGGGCTTCAGAAAGTGGGATCCCTGCCCATGCCTCCCACCCAGCCTGGCACTGACACAGCATGGCAGTGAGTATTTCTGCATCCGCTGTGATGACATCTATACTAAGTTAAGCCAGATGAGTCACACTATTTGACAGTCTCCCTGAGTCCAGAAATCAGTGAACACTGATGTGATGTCAAGTTTTCTTGCCTATCTGGAACAATCTTTTCCTTCTAGGACTTCTGTTTCATTTCCAGCCCCCTCCTACTTCCATCCTGTGAACATAACCTGATGGGATGATTGTGGCCGGGTTGTCAAAGCAGAAGGCAGAATAGGAATCCTCATGGAGATTATTCAGACGCTGGTTTGCAGTCAGTTGGTCCTAGAAAAAACCAGGAAGCCTCTCATTTTTTTTTGGCATATCTCACACCCTTTACAGCCACATTTGTGTCTCTCAATGCCCTTGTGTGGTCCCTGTCCATGTGTGTCCACACACTCCCCCCTGGAGCCTCCTCACCACACACGTCCCTTCTACAAGGTGTGCTCCAGGCTACCTCTTTGCTCTTCCTTCGGTAGCAGTGTGTGAGCGACACCCAGGATCTATCAGAGACAGATAAACTCAAAGAGGAGTCATTGTCCCTCCCTCTCTTCTTCTCTCCCTTCCTTCTTCTCTCCTTTTCTTTCCTCCCTTTTTTCTCCTTCCCTCCCTGTCTATTTTCCTCCCTTCCTCTCTCCTCCCCCCTTTCTCTCCCTTTTCCTCTCCTTCTCTCCCTTCCCCCTTCCCTTCCTTCTTCTCTCTTTTCTTCCTTTCTTCTTTCCCTCCTTCCCCCCTTCTCTCCCTTCCCTTCTTCCTGCTATACATATTTATAGCACACTTTCTTTGCACCAGCTACCTTTGAAGGTGCAGAGACAAATCACTGAACAAAGCCTTGTCTTTTATGGAACTTCCATCTATGCTAGAAGAGATGGAAATAAAAAATAAAAACCATGAATACACAGACTATCTGGTAGTGCTATGTGCTGTGGAAAAGTAATCCTGGTATGATGGATGGGAGGAGCAAGGAGGCTGCTATTTTATACAGTATTATTAGATAAAATTTCCCTGAAAATGTAAAGTTTAAGGAGAGGTCTGAAGTAGGTGAGGCATAGGCCTAGTGGGTACTGGGGAAAATGCTGTCTAGGCAGAAGTCAGAAGTCACAGCCAGTGCAAAGGCCCGGGGCAAAGGTCCACTCGGCATCTTGGGTTGAAAGAACAGAAAGGAGGCCATAGAGGCTGGAACACAGCAAGCAAAGGGAAAAGTTAATGGGACATGAAGGGAGAGGGGTGGTGGGTGCCATAGACATTGCAGAGTCTTACAGGCCAGGAGAAAACTTTGATTTTTACTGAATGAGATGAGAAGCCCTTGGTGTGTTCTGAGCAGTGTGATAGAATCTCCTCTACAATTTTAAAAGAACCACTCTGCAGGGTTGAAGCAAGGCCAGAAACAGGGAGGCCAGAGGAAGGTCTTGCCAGATCCAGTGAGGGATGAGGGTAGGTGGACCTGGGAGGAGTGTGGGGTCCTGAGTGTGCTCAGGAGGCAGGGCCAGCGGCATCTGCTGACAGACTGGATGTGAGGTGGAACAGAAAGAAGGGGTCCTACTTGGACAGTGACCCAATGGCCAAGCTGTGGGGGCTGTGGGAGGGGATCTGGGCAGGGCCCAGGGCTCTCAGCAGCCTTCAGGGCACCCATATGTCATGTTTTGTCTGGCTCCCATCCTGGGCAGGATGTGTTTCTGCTGGGCAGGGTAAGTTAGTTCAGAAATCCTATAAGACCCACAATGCACAGGAATGACAAATTTCTAGAAAAGGCAACAGAACACTGTGGAGAAAAGCAGCGTACTACAGAGTCAGCCAGACCCGAGTTTAAATTCCACCCCACCATACTGTGGTTGGGACTTGGGGCATCCTGTCTAGCCTCCACCAGCCTCAGGTTCCTTCCATATAAAATGAACTACATAACTCCCCCTTGAAAGGGCTGTTGTTGCGGGGGGCGACAACTTCAGTAAGGGGACCTGATCTCAAACCAGGCAAAGTGGGGACCAGAGAGAGGCCCAAACTTTACCTGTACAATGCCCACTTGTATACCTAATCTAAATTGTACCCCACATTTGTTTTTGAGTTGGAGTCTCACTCCATCGCCCAGGCTGGAGTACAGTAGCACACTCACATCACCCCAACCTGCTGGGCTCAGGCGATCCTTCCGCCTCAGCCTTCTAAGTGGCCAGAACTACCATGCCTAGTTAAGTTTTTTGACTTATTGTAGAGATGAGGTCTCGCCAAGTTGCCCGGGCTGTTCTCAAACCTGTGGACTCAGGCAATCCCCTCACTGCAGCCTCCCGAAGTGATGGAATTACAGATCTGAGCCACCACACCTGGACTGTACCCCATATCTTTAAATATATATATATAAAGGGTTGTTGAGAAAATAAATGAAATGAAATAAAGCAGATAGATTATCTACCATATGGCCAGTGCTCAATATGAGTGGTATGAAACTGTGTCCCCTGTTGTAATACTCTGTTCTAATACTTAACAACTCAGAAAAAATTCTCTCTGTGGCTGCCACACATATCTTCTCCTTTGAATCCCTTCAGCACTGGGCGTGTTGGATGGAACGAAGAGCAGACATACACACTGCCACTCAAGAAAACCTCAGATTCTTTAGGGAAAGATCAGAGAGTGGGAGACAGTTTCAGTGGGCCTCTCAGAATGGCTGTAATAAGAAATATCCAACAGCAAGATGGAATAATAAAGCATAATTCCTAAAATTACCTCCCCTCTCACCTTGAAAAAAGAAACGTTTCAGGTAATCATTAGTGAAAAGTAACTTTTACAAAACCTTAAATATAAAATGGAAGATTCTAAGTTGCTGACAAGCATATGGTGAGCACAAGGAACGGATACTGGAGGGCACCTCCCATGTAACCTCTGTGAAGCGCACACACACGCATTTTATGGCCACACGAGTTATCTCAGAGTCATCCACTGTCAGTCATTTGAAGATGAAGAGAAACGAGGGAATGCCTTTTGAAACATCCAGGTGGCTCTAGTGGATTGAAGAAGGACTGTGGCACAGAGTACAAATAACACGAGCATCAAAGTAGAATGTTCTTTTGTTCCATCAACTGCACCATATAATTCTGCGATCTGGCCAGCTTGTAATGACATTTTAAGTAGCTTTCAATGCTCCAAGTGGGCTCTCACAGGGCAATTACATGAAATGTCAAGACATCAAATATGTAAGTCCTAGAGTAATAGATCAGCTCACATGACTCTGCACACTCAACTGCTGCAGCCTGACTTGCTGCAATTACCTGTCTCCACAGGGTCTCCAAACACAATGTTATAAGCTTTAAGAATCAGCAACAGCATGTAGAAAATCACACTACAAATTTACTTTAACTAAGAAGATGCAAAACATGCACAACAAGTTTTGTTCCCAAGTGCCTTTACAACCACGTATATACGAAGGGATGCAGTTGAGCTATCTCAGACACCCTCCATCATGATTATCATCACTATCACCACCACCAACATTGCCATCAGAAGCATCATCATCACCATCAACACCATCATTGCCATCAGCATCACCCTCAACGTCACCATCACCATGTCACCATAATTACTATCACCATCACCATGTCACTCTCATCACCACCACCACACTCACCTTCATCAGCACCATCATCGTCACTGTCAACACCATCATGGCTGTCATCATCATCATGACTGTCATCACTGTCACCATCAGCATCACCATCGTTATCACCATCATCACCATCATTGCCAGAGACACCGTTATCGCTATCATCATCATCATCACCACCACCACCACCGTCATCACCATCACTATCACCACAATTATCTTCACGAGGAATTGCTTGTACTCTTTTTTGGAGGCATATAGTCCATTTAACTGATAGAGTCTAACACGTGGGCATTTGCAAATGATTCAGGTGAGTTCAGCAGGAACTCATTATTATATTCTATCCTCATTTCAACTTCTACCAAGGAGATGGAAGTATCCTATTTTCATTAAAAACAACACAAGTAAAGAAAAATGTGTTCTTCCAACTTGAGGACTTAAAGGTATCACAACTAAGTGGTATATATCTCCCACCGAACAATGAAAAGTGCTCAAAAACTAAAGTCTGAGATAAAACCACTGTTGCTCAGTCAGGCCATGCTATTTTATACTCATAGGACTTTATTCACTCAGTCTAACCCTCCCCATTTCATGCAATAGTGAGGCAAAAAGAAAAAATAATAATAAAGTTAGCTTTGGCATTAATCATGTAACCTCAATACTGAGAATTGGCAGTTTCTAAATAATATTTCCTTTAGATTCACATTAGCATGAGTTTGTATGCTCAGAATGTCAACTGACTAACGGGAAAGCTGCCTGGCCATGTCTTAGGTGGCAAATACCTGAAGGCATATAAAACTTTTCAGACAGGGTCGCCAGGGTGAAAGTTGTCTACATTGACTAAATGAGCTACACGATCAGTCATAGAAATAGATTTGAATGATGACAGTTATCTAGAAAAGTTCTAGAAATGCCAGTATTGATGGTGCATGACCAGGTGTTCATGGTTAATATATAACCTCATTCAGAAACTTGATTTATGGTTGCACCCAAACCAATGGCTGCCCAGAACACCCTGGGGCCTCAAGAACACAGCATCACCCCAGGCTACAGTGCCCTGGGAGAAAGGGAAAGAATGCCCCAGCTGTTTCCTTACGCCCAGCCTGTGTCTTCAGAAGGGCAGCATCACCAGAGAGCCAGTGTTCTCCATTAACTCACATGTTGTTCTGGGTAGGAAAGGGAAGGTTTGGAAAAATAGTGAGAAGGATAACATCACATGCAGAGGACCCTTACCGAATCGGACAGTACATTTGTTGCATGTTGTTCTGGGAGGCCTTCTCATTACAGCCAATGGCGGGAGGTAATAGAGATAAAACCCTCAAGGGAGCAGGCAGTTGCAATAAGTTACTGTTAGGTGCTCTACCAACTCTCAGTCTAAAAGAGGCAGATTTCATCTCAGTACTCACAGGAAAAATCTTTCTGGCAAACATAGCTGGCTGACAGTGGAGTGGGCCTCACAGGGAAGTGATGAGCTCATAGGTGTTTGAGCAGAGCCTGAAACTGCATCAGTCAAAGGTGTCATAGGAGAGATTTCTCATGTGGGGGCAGAGCCTACAGCTTTCTGGGCTCCTTCCAAATCTGAAAACAGTGACCCCGTACTGGCACAGAACTGAGGGGAAGATGTATCTTGGCTAGAAGGAAGATGTGTGAACTGGGTGAAAGCAGAGCAATGCATGTCCATGGTTCCAGTCGCACACAGCTGCTGTCTCCCCGTGTCTGGGTGACCTGCCAGGTGCATCCAAGTCAGGACTGCTGAGCAGGTGGGTATGAGCTGAAGGTGTGGCAAGAGGAGTCACACCTCTTATATAAGCCACAGAGTGACACCCCGAAACTCCCTGGTCCCCTCTCTTGCTTTCTCCTCCAAGGGGAAGAACGTGTGCTGCTTGCTGACACCACAGTATGATGATGAGATGAAATACAGGCCTTGGGCATCGCAAACAGAATGTGGGACTGTGTTTCACCAGGAGGAAGGTTCTTTGACAATATAGGTGCCTTCCTTTTCTGTTTCAGCAGGTGCTCGTGAACTCCAGCCAGTGACGGGTCCAAGATTAAGAGTTTATCAGCCATAAGCAGCCACAAATAAGAGCAAAATTAAGAACTTTGCAGCAACTTGGATGGATTTAGAGTCTGTAATACTCAGTGACCTATCACTGAAACAGAGAACCAAGTACCACATATTCTCAATCATAAGTGGAACCTGAACAATTATCATAATACTATAAGAAAGGAATTGGCAGCAGTGGGAAGCTGCCAGGGGAGGGAGCAGGGGCGGGCACACTTCATCAATAAGGGTACCGGATCTCAAACCAGGTGACGTGGGGATCAAAGTGAGGTCCAAACTTTACCTGAACAATGAACATTTGTATACCTAAGCTGAATTGTATTCCAGATCTTAAAAAAATTTTTTTTAAGTAAAAAAAAAAATTTATCAGTAGTTTCCTCATGGAGCAGGCTCTGAGTGGTGGTCTCTGAGCTCCAGTGATTAGGTGGTCAATTCTGTCCCTTTTCTTTTTGTAAGTCAAAAGGCAAGGTTAGGTTTAGAGAACTGAGCAGTCCTGGCCTGCATTCAAATTTGAATGGATTGCTTCAAAAATGAAAAAGGCAGCAGGTGCTTCCATTCAAGTGAAAATGACCCCAAAATTGTGGGCATATTTTCTCCACTGTTATAGAAGCATTTGAGTCCAGTTTTTCTGTATCATAATCTATTGTTGCCATCATGAAAAGGGAAAGCCTTCGTTCTGCACCCTCCTGAGATTCAGGGCATACTCCCTGCTCTGTGAGAGCTTTCAAGTTGGGATTCCCACCATCCACACGAACAGGAAAGTAGACACCACCGCAGGCAAATGCAGGACTTCAGTCATGAGAGGTGTCAGTAAGAAGTGGACCAAAGCTCATTTATCACAATACTCTTAACTTGGATGAAGGGAGAGAATCAGAAGGCTATATGATTGGTCAGGGCTCAGCAAGTGCTTTCTGAATAAATGAGTGAATCAGTGAATAAACATGCTAAGAGTTGCATAATTAGAAAGTTGCACAGAAATTCTTCCAACTTCCACATCAGCTTCCCAGTGGACTTTCCACATCTGTATGATAGAACTCATCTTAGTACAGATAATGGTTGGAAGGAGATCACTAACTACAATAACAATATAATAAGATACCTGAATAGAAGAAACAACAAGGTATGTTGGGGAAAAGTTAGTATATGAAATATCAAGGCCAAATGTTAGCAGTTATAATGCGAACTAAGGTCTTATCATTCTGAGTCCAGGTTCTGGAGGGTGCAGAATCAAGATTACTAAAGAAGCCAGGTGTGGAAGCTCACACCTGTAAACCCAGAACTTTGGGAAGCCAAGGTGGGAGGATTACCTGGGCCCAGGAGTTCAAGACCAGCCGGGGCAATATAGTCTCATCTCTACAAAAATCAAGAGTAAGCCAGGAAATGCAGCATGTGCCTGTAGTCCCAGCTACTCAGGAGGTTGAGGCAGAAGGGTCGCCTGAGTCCACAATTTTGAGTCTGCAATGAGCTATGGTTATGCCACTGTATTCCACCCCAGATAATAGAGTTAGAATCTGACTTAGCAATACTCATTAAATTGCCAACATCATTCTTCCCAGACCTGGAAAAGACATACATTCATATGGAAACAAAAATGACCACGAATAGTCAAAATAATCCTCAGCAAAAGAAACAAAGTAGGAGGTATCACATTTCCAGACTTTAAGTTTTATTATAATACTACAATAATCAAAACAGCCTGGTATTGGTACAAGAACAGGCATATAGACCAATGGAACAGGATTGAGATTCCAGAAGCAAAACCTCAATTTCTCAACCAACTCATCTTCAACAAAGCATCCACCAACAACCACTGGGGAAAGAAGAACCTACTCAGTAAATGGTGCTGGGAAAACTGGCTGACCACATGCAGAATGAAACAGGATCCCTACCTATCACCACACACAAAAATCAACTCTAAATGGATAAAATACCTAAACATAAAACCTCAAACTATAAGAATCTTACAAAATGCAAGAGACACCTTACAGACATTGAAATAGGCAACTAATTCCGGATCAAAAGCCCAAAAGCCCATGATATAAGAGATAAGATAGACAAGTGGGACTTCATCAAACTGAAAAGCTTTTGCAAAGCAAAAGAAACCATCAAGAAAGCAGGGAGACAGCCCATCGATGGGAAAACATATTTGCCAACGGTATATCTGACAAAGGCCTAACAACCAGGATTTACAAGGAACTCAAATGTGTTGAAATGAAAAAAAAAAACCTATTAAAAATGGGCAAAAGACATGAATAGACACTTCTCAAAAAAGACATATGAACAGTCAACAAATATTTGAAAAAATTCTCAGCCTCACTAATCATCAAATAAATGCAAATCAAAACCACACTGAGATATCACCTAGCACTAGTCATGGTTACCATCATTAATAACTCAAAAATAACAGATGCTGGAGAAGATGCAGATAAAAGGGAATGCTTCTACACTGTTGGAGGGAGTGTAAATTAGTACAACCTCTGTGGGAAACAGTGTAGCAATTTCTAAAAGATTTAGAAATTGACCTTCCATATGACTCAGCAATCTCTCTTCTGGAATTATACCCAGAGGAACTTAAATCACTCTACAAAAAACATACCTGCACATGCATGCTTATTGAGTACTATTCACAATAGTAAAAACATGAAACCAACCATGTTGCCCAACAAAAGTGGACTGAATTTTTTAAAATGTGGTACATACACATGATGTAATATTATACAGTCATAAAGAAGGACAAAATTATGGACTTCACAGCAACTTGATGGATTTAGAGTGTAACATACTCAGTGATGTATTACAAAGAACTAAGTACCACATGTTCTCACTTATAAGTGGACCCTGAACATTTATCATAATACTTACAAGAAAGGGATTGGCAGTAGTGGGACACTGTCAGGGGAGGGAGGGGGGGACACATGACATCAATAAGGATACCTGATCCTAAACCAGGCAAAGTGAGGACCAATGGGAGGGTCAAACTTCACCTGCAAGCAGATCACTTGTGTATCTAATCTTGATTTGTACCCCACATCTTCAAAATAAAATAAAGAGAATCTGACTTTTAAAAATGTATTATTAAAGAAAGGGTTTCAATGGGTTGGCTGCAGGTTTTGCTTCATGTTCAATTTGCCTTGGTGCTTGATCAGTAGGAAAAGATTAGAACATGTAGACATCCTACACATTATTTCTCATTGGTTCTAGTTAACTTTATATAAAACTGCATATCAGCCAGGCTCGGTGGCTCAGCCTGTAATCCTGAGTCTTTGGGAGGCTGAGGTGAGTGGACTGCCTGAGCCCATGGGTTCAAGACCCGCCTGGGCAGGCGAGACCTCATCTCAACAATAAATCAAAAAATCAGCCGGGCATGGTAGCGCATGCCTGTAATTCCGGCTACTCGGAAGGCTGAGGCAGAAGGATCACCAGAGCCCAGCAGGTTGAGGCTGTGGTGGCCGGGAGCGGCCACTGCACTCCAGTCTGGATGACAGAGTGAGACTCCAACTCAAAAAAAATAAAAAAAATTAAAAAATAAAAAAAATAAAACTGCGTATTATGCATCTCCTAATGTGATTTCCAAAATTATTTAGTTGTCATTGAGTCCTGAGTTGACAGAATTGTACTACACAAGATATGCACAACATCTATATGAGAAAAGCTTCATCACTCTGATAAAAATAAATCAAAGAATGAAGTAAATGGAGAAATATCCTGTGTTAATGGTTAGTAAGATTTGAGTTTGAATCATAATACTAAAAGACACAATCTAAGTCAATCACAATCAAAATCTCTAAAGTCTAAATTCCTATATATTATGGAATATTACACAGCCCTAAAAAGCACAAAATTATGGACTTTGCAGCAACTTAGATGGATTTAGAGTCTATCATATTCAGTGATCTATCACTGAGCCTAAAATCCCTAATTTCTAAAATCCCCAAAATCACAATCACAGGAAAATTGCATCACATTAGGTGGAACTATTACCTTGTTATTGTCTTAATTTGAAAATTATGTATGATATAAGTGGTTGTATATGGATGCCGAGTTAATAAGGGATGAACTTATGAACTTAAAGTGACAACTTGACTGGATTAAAGAATGCCTAGAAACTTTGTAAAGCACTATTTCAGGTGCATCTGTGAGAGTGTTTCCAGAGGAGATTACTACATGAGTCTCAGTGGACAAAGTGAGAAATATCTGCCATAAGTATTGGTGGCCACCCTCTAATCAGCTAGGGGACCAGAGAGAACAAACACATAAGGTGAATTAGTCTTCTGTGAGAGCTGAGACAGATTTTCTTCTGCACCTTGGACATCAGAACTCCAGATTCACTGACCTTTGGACTCCAAAACTACCAGCAGCACCCTGGGTCCAGAGGCTTTAGCCTCAGACTGAGAGTTGTACCATTAGCTTCCCTGGCTTTCAATGTAAAAGCACAGCATCTTCCCCAATAAACGAAGAGATGGTCCTTTTTGTATCTGCTTTTGTAAAAGGTAACATTTCTCAAGACCTCTGTTCTTTGTGTGACTGCATATATAGTGATAAACCAACTTAGTTTTTGATACCATCAAAAGATTTAGGTTATTCATAGTATTTCAGATGATAGCAGTTGCAAAGCTGGGTGCACAATTACCAATCATAGTAATACATATTTATACATTTTCTCTTTTTAACTTATTTCTTTATGAATACAGTCCACCTGCTCTTAACTATAATACCCGTGCCACTGTCATGAGTATACCTGTGTTTATACTTGCAAAAAAGTCTGTGATTATTGCCTATTTTATTGTATGAGGTAGCCTATGAAATATTCTGTCATGTTTTGATATATTTCTCAAATACATTCAATTTTAAGATGTAAATAAATATCTTCTAAATAATTTCTGGGATTTTGATCTTTCACAATTGTTAATTTTCATGATTTTAGACTAGAAATTTTTATCTTTCAGGATTTCAACATTCAGGATCATGGTGTTTGGATTGTTGTTCAGGATTATGATAGGTTCCCAAAGACTCAATACTGTCAAGACATCAGTTCTTCTCAACTTGACCTATACAATTCAATGCAATCTCAGTCAAAATCCCAACAAGTCATTTTATTGATAGAGGCAAACTTATTGTAAAGTTTATACATAGAGATAAAAGTCCTAGAATAACTGATACAGTATTGAAGGAAAAGAACAAAGTTGGAGGACTGACACTACCCATCTTTAAAACCTATTTATGCTACAGTAATCAAGATGATGGGATATTGATGATGTAGACAAATAGATCCACGAAATAGAATAGAGCAGTCAGAAATAGACCCACATGATACAGTAAATTGATATTTGACAAAAGAGCAGAGAAAATACAATGGAGAAAGATCATCTCTTCCACAAATGATGTTGGAACAACCAGATATCCACATGCAGAAAAAATTAATCTAGATACAGACTATACACCCTTCACAAAAAATTAACTCAAAATGGATCACAGATTATTATAAAATAAAAAACTATACAACTCCTTGAAGATAACACAAGAGAAAATCTAGATGACCTTGAGTTTGGTGATGACTTAAAATACAATTCCAAAGGCAAAATCTATTAATAAAATGATAAGTTAAACTTCATTAAAATAAAAACTTCTGTTCTGCAAAAGACACTGTCAAGAGAATGAACAGAAATATCCTGCAGTCATCTTCCGGGTAAGATGGTGATGGAACAGGTCAGACTGTGAGAGTCTCTGTAAAAACAAGTGTCCATAAAGACTCTCTGTCTGAGTGGGTGTGTGCTGGTGGCTGAGTGAAAGTCCATCTGAGGGGAGACTTGGGTTCATGCACCTCGGGCTCTCCTCTGGAGGTGACTGCAACCCCCAACCACCCTGAGATTGGAGACCCAGGTGCACAGGTTCATCTGCTGTTCTTGGGGCTCTCTTGAGAGGAGACAGCAGAGAACAGTCACCCCTCAGCACCGACACCCGGCCCACTCCATCACCTGTACCAGCAGACCTGGCAAGAGAAGGCAGGTAATGGAAATCTGGAATAACATTCCAATGCCGGTGTCGGGATGCCCCAGGCACCATCTTCTCAGTACCAGAATGGGCAGAGACTTGAATTCTCCCACCCAGGTCCACCCAGCCTTCATCTTGGGACTCAGAGGCTACTATCTCACCAGAATCAGAAAGACAGATGTCCTTCCTTCTTGCTGGAACAGGCATAGACATATCAGGTCTGAGTGGGAGACTTGACAGCAGCAGCAGCGAATACGATGAGTCTGGATCTGATACATCCACCTCCCACAGTAGTCTGTGGGGCATCTGACCCATGCTGGGAGCAACCTTATCAACCTGTGCTGAGAACAGTGGCTTCCTAAGGTGGGAAGGCCTGAAAGGAACCTGGACTTACAGAAACTGCCAGAGAGTGAGGGTTTTTTTTTTCTGTTTTTTTTTCCAATAATCAATATTTTTTTATTATGATGTTGTGGGGTACAGTTAACAGTTAGGTATACAAATACATTTCATTCAGGCACCCTATTGATTAGAGGTGCTTCCCCATCCCCAGACAGATATGTGCTTGTTAATCCCATCTCCGCCCCCCATAGTTTCCCACTACTGTCAGTCATTTTCTTATAGTATTACATTGGATGTTCAAGGTCCATTACATGAGTGAAAACATGTGATACTAGGACCTTTGTTTTTGTGAGAGGTCACTCAGTATTACAGACTCTAGTTCCATCCAGGTTGCTGCAAAATTCATGATTTTGTTCTTTTTTATGGCTGCATAGTATTCCATCGTGTATATGCACTACATTTTTCTAATCCAATCCTCATTTGATGGGCAGCATGGTTGCTTCCAGGTTCTTGCTATTGTGAACAATACTGCAATAAACATACGTGTGCAGGTGTCTTTTTTGTAGAGTGATTTGTGTTCTTCCGGATATATTCCCAGGAGGGGGATTGCAGGGTCGTATGGAAGGTAGACATTTAGAGCTTTTAGGAATCGCTACACTGCTTTCCACAGAGGTTGCACTAGTTTACACTCCCACCAACAGTGTAGAAGTTTTCCCTTTTCGCCACACCCTCTCCAGCAGCTGTTATTTTTTGAGTTGTTGATGATTGCCATTCTGACTAGAGTTAGGTGGCATCTCAGTGTGGTTTTCATTTGCATCTTCCTGATGATTAGTGAAGTTGAACATTTCTTCATATGTCTGTTGGCTGCTCGGATGTCTTCCTTTGTGAAGTGTCTGTTCATGTCTTTTGCTCATTTTATAATGGGGTTGTTTGTTTTTTTCTTTTCAGCACATTTGAGTTCCTTGTAGATCAAAGATATTAACCCTTTGTCTGACCTGGTGTTGGCAAATATTTTTTCCCAGTCTGTAGGCTGTCTCCCTGCTCTCTTGATGGTTTCTTTGGCTTTGCAGAAGCTTGTCAGTTTAATAAGGTCCCACTTGTCTATCTTCTCTCTTATGACCTGTGGGTTTTGGGTTTTGTTCAGGAATTGGAGGCCAGTTCCAATTTCCATGAGGGTATGTCCTTCATTTTCTAAGGTTCTTATGGTTTGAGGTTTTACATTTAGGTCTCTGATCCATTTGGAGTTAACCTTTGTGCATGGGGATAGGTAGGGGTCCTGTTTCAATCTTCTGCATGTGGTCAGCCAGTTTTCCCAGCACCATTTACTGAATAGGTTCTCCTCTCCCCATTGGTAGGTGGTGGGGGCTTTGTCGAAGATGAGTTGGTTGAGAAATTGAGGTTTTGCTT